>NC_045426.1:53712506-54012506 GCF_902635505.1 Sarcophilus harrisii
GCAAGTAAAAACTCAAACAAAAAAATGGATTTTCCATAAGGAGCATATGAATATTTACAAGTGTAATGGGAAATAAAAGCTCTGTGAGGAAAAAAATAACTTGGAACAAAAAGTAGTAAACCTCACTCAAGCAATGAATACCTTGAGAACTAGAACAGACCAGAGAGAAATAAGCGACTTCAAGAGACAATAAGAAACATTATAGCAAAATAAAAAGATTGGGGAAAAAAAGAGAGAAAAATATAAGCAGTACCTGCTTTCAAAAACACCTAACTCAGAAAATAGGTCAAGGATAATTTAAGATTCATTGGATTCTCTGGATATTAGAATTTTAAAAAAAGCCTAAACATTTTATTTCAAGAAGTCCTAAGTGAAAATGGGGGTAATGTGAAGCAAGAATCTACTGCTTACTTCCTGAAGGGAACTCCAAAGGAAAAGTCCTAGAACACTTATAGCCAAAATCCAGAGCTTCCATGTTAAGGAAAAAAATACTACAAACAGAAGTAATAGGAAACCACAGTCAAGATCACATATAACTAGATAGCTTCCACTATAAATAAGTGAATAAACTCAAAATGAAATATAAACTTGGGGTACAATATTCCAAAAGGCAAAAGATGTAGGATCAATAGTAAAGAGGAGAAACAAATATTTCTTCTGAGTCTTAAAGTCTTCAAAGAGCAATGAGGGGGTTAAATAAGAAAAACAGAAGACTCAATTCTGAAGGTTTTAAGAATTGTAAAAATAAATTGTAAAAAGAATTGTAAAAAATTGTTAAAAAAAAAAAAGAGGTAAAAGGAACACACTAGTGTAGAAGGCAGAAGAAAGTGTAGTGGTAGAAATGACTTTCTTATAGTGAAGTGAAAAGAACTGGGACCCTAACTGGTATGACAATAAAAACATTGTTTAGAAAAACAATTTTTGAGATAATGATAAATGTTGAAGGGGATGTAGGAAAACTGGGACACTAATGCACTGCTGGTGGAGTTGTGAAATGATCCAACCATTCTAGAGAACAATTTGGAACTATGCCCAAAAGGTTATCTAACTGTACTAACCCTTTAATTCAGCAGCGTCACTACTGGGTCTGTATCCCAAAGAGATCATAAAAGAGAGGAAAGGACCCACATGTACAAAAATATTTGTAGCAACTCTTTTTGTGGTGGTAAGAAATTGGAAAATGAATAGACGCTCATCAATTAGGGAATGGCTGACTAAATTATGGTATATGAAAGTAATGGAATGCTATTGTTATATAAAAAAAAATGATGAGCAGGCTGGTTTTAGAAAGGCCTGGAAAGATTTACATGAATTGAGGTTGAGTGAAACAACCATAAATACATTATACACAATAACAGCAAGAAGGTGCAATGTTAAACTATGAAAAGCTTGGTTCTTTTTCAGTAGTTCAATGATTCAAGGTGATCCCAATAAACTTTGGATGGAAAATACCATTCACATCAAGAGAGAGACCTATGGATACTGAATATAAATCAATATATATCATGCTCACTTTTTTTCCCCTTCTGTTTATTTTTCCTTGTGGCATTTCCTCTTTATTTTGATTTTTTTCTCTCAACATGATTCATATGGAAATAAATAAAAAATGAATCTATGTGCAGGAACCAAAAAAATGTAGCTTTACATGTAACTGGGGAAAATAAAAATGGAAAAAGAAAAACAACTTTAAAAAACTTATGTACTCTCATCAAACAAATGGCTAATCATGTCTCCAGTGTATGTTACCTATCCACCCTGGAAGATGCTGGATTCAAGTTACAAAAAGAGATGAACATTTTTGGACATAGCTCCTGTGTGTGTATGTTTTGACTGACTGTGCTTATTATAGAGGTTTTATATATAAACTTTTGTTCTGCCTTTACCTGGGAAAAAAGATATTAGCAAGAGTTATGTCAAACAAATGGGAAAAAAAAAAGGCTGTTGAAAAAATTTTAATGCACAAACAACATATGAACATATGAAATGATGGGGCTGTGACTAGAAAAATCTCCACGAATCACTTTAAAATGTAAAATGAGGTCAACGATTGGTTTCAATCTCTTTATACAACCTTAAAAATTACTGGGGTCTCATTAGGCTGTTAAAGATTACTAAGGGCTTCAAAGTATTGCAAATATTTTAAAATTAGAAGTGCTTTCTAGCTCTGGATTCTACATCCTAGAGGAGAAGTGTAAAGTTGTTGTATTTACTCTTCATGATGGAGAGATCAGAGAAAGGTAAATTTACCTGGCTGGGGTAGAATTCATCCTCCCAAATGCTTTGGAATTTAGTGTTAAGGACTGAAAAAGATGTGTCGAAAGTTGTGGGAGGGGAAAGAAGGCAGATTAATTCTAAAAAACCTAGAGGGTAAGTAATGCAAGAATATGAAGATGACAAGCACTAAGAATAGGCAGAGAGGACTTAGAAAGTTCAGACTTTATGCCAGGCAATTCAAATGCCCTGAAGCCCCATAGGGAGAAGCTGTGTTTTTAGCATAGTTGAAACTTAGACCTTAGCTCACTTACTTGGATCAGGGTCATACATTGCAAGATTGTGCAATGATCAACTACAACAGACTTGGTTCTTCTCAGTGGTTCAGTGATCCAAGGCAATCCCAATAAAGTTTGGATAAAAAACACTATCTGTATCCAGAAAGAGAACTACAAAGACTGAATGTAAATCAACATATGCTATGTTCACAGTTTTTTCTATTTTTTTCTCTCGTAGTTTTTCCCTTTTGTTCTGATTTTTCTGTCCCAACATGATTCATGAAGAAATGTAAATTTAAGAAGTTAATATACATATATAACCAGAAAAATAAAACCATATAAAATAAAAAGAATTAATGAAGATTGAAAACAAACTGTATAGTGATTCCATATATAAAAGCCTGGCCCATAAGGGCATGGCTCAGCCAAAGCCTTTGCCAAGTCTTCCAGAACTGGGTGTAACATACAGCAAAGGCAGTATCTGAGGCTTAAGAAATACTATGAAGGAGATGAGATGTTCCCTGGAGGGACACCACAGGTCTTCTCTTTGGTTTTTCTCTGACCAGCCTGGACAGAGCTGAACACTAGTGCTGTTTTCTTTCCATGTAAGTCACCTGCAAAAGTCCAGAGGGTCTGTGAAAATGGAGTAGCAATAACCATTGTGACATGGGGTTGGAGGGAGGTGGTGATGGGATGAAAAAGCTTCACACTGTACTTCTTGACCAAGAATCCACAAAAGTTACTGATGTGCTTGTTTTTAATCAAGGTACATGCTTTTAATGTTACACTGAGAAAAATAAGATATCCTGTACCCAAAGAGATCACAAAAAAAAAAAAAGGGAAAAGCACCCACATGTGCAAAAATGTTTGTGGCAGCTCTTTTTGTAGTAGCTAGAAACTGGAATCTGAGTGGATGCCCATCAGAATAATTTATGGTATATGAATGTAATAGAATATTACTTTTCTATAAGAAACAATCAGCAGGATGATTTTAGAGAGGCTTGGAGAGACTTATGTGAACTGATGTTAAGTGAAATGAGTAGAAGTAGGAAATGATTATACCTGCAACAAGATTATTTGATGATCAATTTTGATGGCTGTAGTTTTTTTTCAAGAATGAGATGATTCAGACAAATTCTAATAGATTTGTGATGGAGAAAGCCATCTGCACCCAGAGAGAGGGTTATTGGGATTGAATGTGGATTACAATATAGTATTTTCACCTTTTTTTTTGGTTGTTTTTTGCTTGCTTGTTTTCCTTCTCCCATTTTTCCCTCTTTTGCAGCATGACAAATGTGGAAATTTGTCTAGAAGAACTGCACATGTTTAACCTATATTGGATTACTTATTAAGGGAAGGGGGTGGAGGAAGGGAGGAAGAAAAATTTGGAACACAAAGTTTTGCAAGGGTGAATATTGGTAATTATATTTTCATGTATTATGAAAAACAAAAAGCTATTATTATTTTTTAAAACAGAAAAATAAGGTACCTATTTAAAGATATGGACACAACTGAAATTCATAAACTGCACTGACCATCACAAACTGCAGAGAGTTTTTCCCCCTTAGAGAGCAGGATAGAGCTTTAGCAACAATTTCACTTATCTGACCACAGCAGAGAAATCAAAAAAGAGAGATTTTTGAGCTAATACAAGCATTCTAAAATTCACACACTAAAGAGCAGGTCTTACTTTAATCAATCAAGAACCAGTTACTGTTTTGCACACTGGGGGCACAAACACAATGAGTTAGACAACCCTCATCCTTAAGAAGGCTGAATTCTATTGTCAAAAACTACATGGACACAAAGACTTAAGGCTACAGAGCCTAAGGGAGAATTTAAACTCTGCTCTTTCAGAATCCAGGACCAATATTACCTCCTGTGCTGCGGGAGAAGGGGATGGGGATAGGGAGAGATGGGAGAAGACAGAAGATTGGAGAGTAGATTTGCATTTTCTTCCATACAGAATGAGAGAAGAAATCAAACAGGGACTAGCAAGAAGATTGCCTTGGGGCAAGGGCCAGCTGAAGGGGGAGAGAATCATTGGTAATGTCCCTGAGTGTCAGTGTTCAGTCTCTTCTCAGCTCCATAAAAGCTGCTTTTATTCAGGAGCAGAGAAGGAGGTGGGGGTGGGAAACTCAGGTCGCAGGTTCATCAAGGGATGAGGGATGGAAAGAGGGGTGGAGGGATTCCAGAGCAGAGAAGAAAGAGGGACAGAATGCCAGTCTAGAGCATAGGAGATGGGAGCTCAAAGGCTCTGTGACCTTGCCGAGTCACTAAACACCCTGAGCCTCATCTTCCTCATCTGAAAAGTCAGAGTAATAGCATCCAACTCACAAGGGCTGTTATAGGGATCACAAAAGCAGTCTGCAAGCCTTAAACCGCTATGCAAAAGTGGAAGCCAAAGCAGGGTTAAGGCCTGAGAAAATCCTAAGTGGAGGACCCAGAAAGCACTGATGATTAGGCAGAGGCCGAGGGATGGATGGAATGAAAGGGGGTTACAATTAGACAGAATAGCAGCATTTTTGAAA
This sequence comes from Sarcophilus harrisii, assembly GCF_902635505.1. Lineage (NCBI taxonomy): Eukaryota > Metazoa > Chordata > Mammalia > Dasyuromorphia > Dasyuridae > Sarcophilus > Sarcophilus harrisii. The sequence goes on from NC_045426.1 coordinate 53,717,527, forward strand.
GAGTAGACTGCTTGTGGGCAATGGTAAGATCGCTCTTGTGTATGGGGTGCAGGAACAAGTAATGGGACAGGAGGAGATTAAGGGACTTTAAGGGAACTTAAGTTCCTTAGTACTAGGGCAAGAACTGGGAAGGAGAGGAACCCCAGAAATAGGGAGCTGAATTTAAAGATTTGGGAGAATGACCTGAGTGCTGATACATAATCCCTATCCTGAAAATTTAATCTAGTTAATGTCATATGAGGAAAAGTTACTGCTGAGTAACTGTAGCTAAGGGTGAGTCTAGAAATAAAATGGAGAGTAAGGACTATTGGGATCCTCTTCCAGGAAAGACTCCCAGTTCCCTGTGTTCTTTCCATTTAGAACCTATTTACTTTTCCTTCATATACAATTCTAGTAAGTTTGGGGCCTACCACAGGTAAGAAACCAACATTCTAACCAGGAGGTCCAGGTATGGCAGTGGAAAAATGAAAACAAAGAAAAAAGCTTTCCACAAGAACAGACACAGAACTCAAAAAACACAGGCTTATTTAGCATGTGTACACATACATAGTTCTTCACACCTTCATGGACTCTGAAGGCTTGCATCCTCTTCTTAAAAGATCAAATGATGTTTATTATGCTCTTAAAAGGCAGAAAAATGTGTTTTAGAGAGATTGTCATCACAACTGGTTAAAATTTAACTGATTCCATAGTTATCTGGAAAATTCACTTATTGAGAATACTTTATTCTCCAAAGCTGTTGGATAAGGTATTTTAAGTTCTTTAACATTCTCTGGCATAGAATAGCTACTCAAAACAGATTGGTTGAATAAGTGACTTGTTCCTGGGATGGTGACAGGAATAGGATCTAAGCTCCAGTGGTTTTTAAAGAACCTTATTGAGAGAAAAACATAAACTAGGAATGTCTCAGGATTTTAAAGAACGAAATCCCAGTATAGAGCTGATATGAGCTAAGAAAATAAGTTTGTAGAGGCTACTTTTGTCCTATTGTTTTCAAACTAAGGTATTTCCTATTAGTTTAATGGATTTACATATCCTCTTTCATCCTAGTGATTATTCTGTAAAAAGGACCATTTTGCCTACAGTAGAGAATAAAAACTGTCAGAAAATAAATGAGTTTGGACTCCCTGTTGTAATGAGGAGATAAAAGAGGAAGGGAAAAAATAGTTGAGATGCAAAGTATGTCTGGGAAGTAATTTTTCTTAGCTTTTTTTCCCATCAGCTCTAAATTTGACATGAAGGCACGTCAAGCTGAAATCTGATGGATAAAAACATCAAGGAAGCAAGAATGGCAAAGCCAGTCATCATAACTTCATCATGAACCAGTGAAGGCATCAAAAATGGATTTTTCTGGCAGTTACTAGAATAATAGGTCATGTGAGTGCTACAGGTTTAATTTATCTATATTTTAAGATATCATTTTACAAAGTCTCTTGTTCTATTCTTGTAAAAAAAAAGATGGTGAGATGCGTGCTCTGTGACAGTGGAGTGAGGTGGATTAGGAAGGAACTGAATGGCCAATCCAAAGAATACTAATGGACAGCTTCCTCTGACACTGGAAGGAGCTCCCTAGTGGAGTCCCCCAAGAAATTAATATAGTGCTTTCTGGGTTTATGTGATACCTGCTCATCAGATTTGCAGAAGATACTATGGGTCCAGGGAGAACTCAATGAATGGCAGTGATGGGTCAGAACACTGATTCAAAGCATATACAGCTTCTAGGGGAAACATAACGATGAGGGCCCCTGACCTTCGAGTGCTTCTGTTCCTACAATCTGTCAATGATTCTAAAGTCTTCTGGCCTTAAGATAGTCTTACAAACATTGCTGACTGTCAGATAGACAATCTGCTGGTCAGTGATAACCAAATTCCTGAGATAACAGTGAATAGAGCACTTCTCAGGTCTATGTCTGGGCCATAAAATTATTTTATCAGTGAGATGAAGAACTGGATGAATTTATCCACTTGCTCCTGATTCTTTGCTAAATCCTTTTGGAACTTAGTGCACTTCAATTGGCGTTACAATTACAATAAACTTTTCTATCCCCTGACTTGGAGATGGGTTCAAGTTTGTAAATTCTTTTGAGATACCTCACAACATTGGTCTCTGACCCCAACTTTTTGGGTTTCCCTTCTGAACCTCAACAGTACCACTGCTTCTGTCCCCTAGGAGTGTCTAATCTCTAGACACAAAAATGGTAATAGTTTAAGCCTTCCTCTTTCTTGTCCCTTCTCGAGCATTTATCTATATCTACAGAGATATCTTTCTATAGATATAGATAGACAGACAGACAACTCTCTACAGAAAAGCAGACGGAGGCACAGCTATGCTATTGGTCACAAAACTGCCTCCACTAAAGAAAGTGGAAGACTTTGGGAAAGAATGACTTCTGGATGGGGAGTGAGGCTCAGCTGGGGTGGGAAACGGCCACCCCAGTGATAGGTTCCTGCTCTGCACCTGCACACTTTCTTCCCTAGCTCTGCTGGCACACCCCTGCTAGGTCCTTCCTCAATGATCCCTACCTACTTCTGTCTTCTTCCATCAAACCTCTCCTCAGCCCTTTCCTGGAGTTCCTCCTTTCCAAAACACATCCAGATCAATCTTTACTCTTTTTGGCCAAGCCTCCGACAATTTGGTGCCATTTTACTTTCCCCAAACCAACCCTTCTTCAGGTATCTTATTCCTTCCATCTTCTCCAAGAGACTGCCTCTTCCCTTGCCTTCCTCTTCTCTTCCCTCCCTCCCTGCTCTTCAACCTGTCCCTATTTACAGCTTCCTTTCTCTATTGCCTACAAACATTTCCAAGTCTCCACCTATTCTTAAATCTTTTACTGGCCCCTACTATCACCTCAAGTCATCATTTTCTGCCTCTACTTTCACCATCAAACTCCTGAAAAAGTGACTCTACTTACTACTGTTTTCACCACCTCCTTCCTTTCCTCCTTTCCTCCTTGTCCCCCTCCCTCCTTCTCCCCTCTCCCCACTCTCTCTTTGCCATCTGACTTCTAACCTCATCTCCCCACAGAAACTGATTTCTCCACACTGACTGAGGATCTCTCCTGGAGCCTTCTGTACTCCTGGAGATTATGCTCTGCTGGTTTTCATGACACTCCTGGCTGGATCTCAGTTTCTTGGGTTGGGTCATGAAGACCAGCACTTTGTGGGTGGACTTCCTGGTCTCAGGAGCATTCTTTTCTTCTCTCTGCAAAATCTCACCAGATGATCTCATCAGTTCTCATGGACTTAATCACTGCCTTTCTGCAGATGACTCACACATTTAGATATCCATCTACAGTGTCTGTCTGTCTCTTTCTCAGCCCTTATCTCCAACTGCCTCCTGGACATTTTGAACCCGATGGCCCAGACACATCTCACACTGAGCAAGTCCAGAAGAGAATGCAGGCCCTCAACCCTCCTCAGTTTCTCCATTTCTGTGAAACGCATCTCTAGTTTCTCATCTCCCATGTTCACAGCATGAGCATACTATCTGGACTCCTGCCTCCCATATCCATTTAGTCGTCAAATCCTGCCATTTCTATATCTGCCAAAAATGTCATATCCTTCTCCCAACTCACAAAACTACCACCAATTCAAGCCCTCATCGTCTTCTATTTGGACTATCATAGTGGTCTCCAAAGTCATGTCCCGGCCTCCATCTCCACTTTATCCTCTTTACATGGCTGCCAAACAGTGCTCTTTATATGCATTTCTGATGCTGCCATTAATTCACCTCCATAATACATTTTCATGGTTCCCTACTGTGTCCAGGGTACAATGTTAACTTCCCTTCACAACTTGGATCTAACATTCTGTCAGCCTTAGTACGTTACTCCCCCTTCCCACACATGGTATACAATTTCCTTCTTTACTTCTGTCTCAGAGAATCCCTTTCTTCCTTCAAGACTTAGGTTAAGTCCCATGTTCTACACAAAACCTCTTCTTAGCCTTAACTCTCCAAATTGTTAGGATCCACTCTCTCCAAACTATTTAACATTACTTTGTTTTTATTTTCTACATATACACACTCCCTACTCCACAACATGCTGCTTTTTTTTTTTTTTTTTGACAGAAAATAAGCTCCCTGAAAGCAAGGGAGGAGTTATCTCTATCTCCAGCTTTTGGCACAGTATCTGCCTGTTTATTGATTAAACATAGAGTAGGTATTTAGTAAATGTTTGTTCACTAATAGACATATAAAATGCTGGTTGCTGTAGAAATATAAACTGAAAATAGTTAAGATAGTGTAAGGACTTCTATGTTTTAATTTCACCAACTGAAAATATGGCTTGACGATTAATTTCTTCTCAAGAAGTAAAGGTGCTTTGAGATAATCAGATAAGCTATAATTTCAGAATTGGAAAGGATCTTACACATCTCTTGGTCTAACTTTTTCATTTTAAAGAACAGGAAAATGAGACACTGAGTGATTAAGTACCTAGCCTGAGGTCATATCCAGCAAGATCAAACCAGAATTAGGTCTTCTAATTGCCTAGATTTCCCAATCCCCAGCCTTTTTGACATTCCACTCTATCCTCCTGCCTCAGTAGGACCTTGATCTGCTTTCCATGGGAGAATGCTCTTTTAGGGGAACTATTTAAGTCCTAGCATCAGGAACAACACTCCACAAGAATATTTCTCTTATAAGGAAAAGAAAACAGATGGGGGAGGACAACATATGGAAAACAGCTAAGAAATGAACAATGTGAAATACCAAAAGGACTCTGCTTCTACCTTTTACACAGTTATGCCTAAAAGAATCAGGTCCCTTGAGAAACCTCAATTGCTATTGAGCTACTTCCTGCTAAATCTGCTCCCATCCCAAAGTCCCACCAAAATTTAATAAGAGTAACAGACATGTTTATCAGGACCGATTTCCTACATGGCTTCATTTCTCAGATATTTAATACTGTACTCAAGGACCAAACATTAATAGTATTTTATTACATTTCTGTTAACTTTGATTCCTTTAATCGACCATGACACAGCAGAGATCTATAGTTAACATGTCTAGTCTGTCTTCTAGAAAAATTTGAGCTTTAGAGACATGACTGCTAAAGAAAGAGGCATAAGACTTTCTAAGGCACAAAACCCTCGAGTAGAAGGTCAAAGCCCTCATGGGTTTCCCTTCCTTTCTGTAATGCCTCGTGCCCAGATGACCCAGGAAAAGTGGCTCAACTCCCTCCATCAGAAATGTACAACTGTTCCAGCAGCACTTACCTATATCGCTCCTCCTGTAAGGCCTGCATTATTAAGGAATAGTCCCTCTGATAATGCTCCTTGAGGTTTTCAAAGGATTCCTCTAGTCTGGCCTGCGTCTCTCGGATTTCCTGGATCTCATGAAGTATTGCATCAAACCCTGAGCTCTGCATCTCCAGAGTGTTTGTTTTGGAGCTTGATGCTCCCACAGGGCCTCCCCCAGTGGTACTGTTGGCTCCCACCGAGCCCGAGGTAGCACTGGAACAGTCCTCCTCACTACCATACTTTGGACTCGACTGAAAGTTGGCAATCACTCCCAGGGGCTTCCCCCCAGGCCCATCCTCTATCTGCCCTTCCTCTAAAGAGTCTTTCAGATTAGAGATGTTGTCCGCACTGCCAAACTTGTTCCGAATTAATGAGGCGATCTCTCGAGGCTTGGAGACAACAGCGCCCGCAGCTGAGTGAGTGGCCTGGGAGAAGCTGGAAAGTCCGCCTTTGACACTGTCCACTACCCCCTCACTGAAGCCAGTCACTTTTGCCCCCACATCCTTCAGCCCCTGGTGCATATCCCTGAAAACATCCTTGGGCTGCCGGGGGATCCCATTCTGCTCTACTTCTCGTAGCTTCCGATGATAGTGCTCTAGCTTTTTCTGCAACTGTAGGATGGTCTGGGCCGACTTCTGGTTTTTCTTCTCAAACACCTGCTTGATGCGAGCAGTCTGTTGCTTGTCTGCGTTGTTAGCAAGTTTCAAGTACTCTGCAACATTATCGTCCCGGGCTGTTTGCTCGATTTTGATCTGCTCCGTGAGTTTTAGGATCTTCTGCTGCAGGTGGGTGATAGCTGCTTTGGTGCGCTGGGGGTCGGGCGTCCCATCCACTGACTCAGTGTTGATGCTGCCGTCGGTGCTAGAGGTCACTGCGCTGGATGTCTGAGCAAGGCTGCTTACTTCCAACCGATCAATCTAGTATCAAAGGAAGAGAGGTGGACATTAAAAGGATGCTGAAAGTAATAGGTTTCATTCAGAACGGGGCAGGACACACTTTCCACTCACATCTCTGGAAAAGTACACAAATGATTTCTATTAAATGTCCCCTTTCTCCCTTGCTGGTTCTTCCTACAGGTGTATTTTGTGTTAAATGAATCACATAGATTAAAAACAACCAATTTTATACTATAGATAAATTTAGCTACAATTGTTTCTTTAGAAAAAAAATTCATAAAAATACTTTTTAAATAGCAGGATTTAATGGTTAAGTTAACTGATCTGAGTTACAAAAAAGGGACAAAGTTTTTTTTTTTAAAGGTGCTCTACCACTGTGTACAGCAATGCCCACCTCCATTATCACATTCTACAAAAACAATTTAGTTAAAAAAATCAGCAATTTATGGATGCCAATTAGTCATTTTAAAACAATAATATAGTTCACAGAGTGAACTTTCATTATGCCTGTGTATTTTTACCCAAATAAAGTCAAAACTTAATGTTTTGCTTTGTAAAGTCAAAACCATTAACAAAAGTTGGATATAATTTAATTTAATTTAATTTAAATTTCCTTGTCTGGTAGATTTGGATAAGCAAAAGTAAATGAAAAGACATCTTTATAAGTGGCAAGAGTTTGTGAGAATAAATGAAAAACATTTGTAGTAATCCAGTTAAAGCAGGCCTATTTTATGAGTTCTGGTTTTAAAAAAAAGTCTTTTGAAAATGAGCTACCAAATAAAAATAATGTTAAAAATGCATTTTCCCCAACACATAAGAATCTGTAGCAAATTCTGGTATGATAAACATATAGTAATAATAAGCTACAAGTATGTGATTCAATATGGCAATAACCATGAAAATGAGAAATGGTCATTAAGGAGTGAAAACCTGAAAAAAACCAAGTGAGCAAAATGTTCAAAGTCAGTTCAAGTCAAGTCTTACAGTGTGAACATGTTTTTCTCTTCTAGGGGTAACCACATGTGAAATTGGAAAGAAACTGAGAAAGGAGAATCAATTTCAGCTCCAGAAAGTTAAGCTGCCCCTTCAAGATTGGGCTTCACCCTAGGGGAGAGCACAGAGATTATATAGGAGAAAAAACATTCACACCAATTCCTCCCGGGGAGAGGAGGTAATGAATGAGAGAGGAATTCAAAAAGTTTTGGAAACTGCTCCGTATTAAGGGAGCAATAATAAAATAACTACCAGAACATTCCAATAAATGATTTCTAAAGGGGATGTAAAAAAATGGGCTCTTTCCCTCAAACATTTCTCCTTAGACTTCAAGGAAAAGAATCTCCTCTCCTATACCCCCTCCCCCCCATACATATGTGAATATATATTTTAAGATCTCATACTTTTTGATTGATATTTCAAGGAAAAAACCTGAAGTACTTCTTCCTAGCCACTGGAAGCTTAAAAATATATGCAATTTAATTTAATCTTTTCTTAGACTGCACATATCCTTTTCTCCTAAATTTGTCTTTGAGTGGGGGGGGGGAGGGACAGAAGTTCAAGTTCAAGTTCTTAAGAACATTCAGTACTTTGTTGGATTCAATAAATTACCATTAGTGGGAATAAAGGCAATTAAAATATCAATGTTTTAATATTTGAAGGCAACAGATAAAGAACCTAGACATTTTGCCATTATTTTGAACATCCTTCTCAATTTTGCCAAATTTGCAGGATCAGTAGATTTTAGTTTCACTTTTTTGGGCCCTATACGTCTTCTGTGAGAATTTTTATAAGCTGAAAAATGATCAAATGGTGGGTTAATTTAGCAGGAGGAAGGAAGACAAGAAGGCAGGGTTCTGTATACTCAAGTCATCTGGAATCACAAAGTAATTTGGGATGTGACTCTTTATGACCTTTAGATTTTCATAGATCTTTTTAGATTTTGTCTGGCTCCTTGAGTTCCACTTATATTCAAGGATTTAAGTTCCATCTGAAAGCTAGTATTTTTTATGTTGCTATCTTTGGGGAAAAGGAACCAACAAAAGTCATAAAAAGTTCAGTGGGAGCCTAAAAGAGTTTGCAACTTTTTGGAATGGCAAAAAGAAGTCAATAGCTAATATACTAGTATAATTCTTCCCATGTACTAGATCTTATCTTAGATTCTGAGCTAGTATTTAAATGACCTAATAGAATGAATAGTTCTAAAATGCACATGTCACACATTGGCGACAGGAAAAAGAATCAGTTTCTTAGACACCTCATTTTCCTTCAGAAATCTGGGAAGAGTAGTTTTGTGTTCAACCCATCTGATGACTTCTTAAACAAGTAATTAGAAATCGATAAAAACCTGATAGTTCCTCAGGGAAGAAGTGTGATTTAAATACACATGGACCACACTTGTGGTAAACTGGTATAAACAAGCTTGTTTATAAACCTTAAATTTTAAAACACCTATGCAAGAGCCCTTCAAACCCCCTTTACTAAGAGTGCAACTCCTAGTACAACAAGGCTTGTGGGGAAGGTTATTTCTGTCCTACCTGGGCTTTCCCGAGCCACAGCAACTTCTGCCAGTGCATGGTTCCCACCACTCCCGGCTGCTACCATATCTACAACAATTCAGCTGACAGCAATTCTCCTCAGACTTCATTCTTTAAATAAAACTAACCCATTATTTTACCAGGGAAGTAGTTTTAAAATACCTGAAACCATGACTCAGCCCATTACTCAGTAACTCCTCCCCAGTTCTAGGCTGGCCTTAACTTTAAAGACTTTGGGGTTGGGGGGTGGAAGGGAAGAAGCAAGATGACATCACCAGAGTCAGGAACAAAGTTCTTAAAGGGAAAGCCACTATATAAAGATATATTTTACACACACACACACACGTACATATACGCACACACATATACATGTATATATATATATATATATATATATATATATATATATATATATATATGATCTAAACTCCATTAAAGTAGCAATACTGAAGGAAGTAATGAAAGGATCACACTACTCTTGTGAAAGTGGATTTTTTTTTAAAACGACAATCTTATTTAGTTGTAAATATTTATAAACTAAAAAAAGTTTCCTTAAGTGTTACCTTTCTAAGTCTTTCTAAGTAGGCATAACCTAGTGACCCACAGATTCTGACCCAGGAATATTTAAAACAGTAGTCAGATTAGTGATAGCATGAGAAACAGTTATAATAGTGGTGGTGATAGTAATACCAACAATAATAACACCACCACCAGTCTCAATAGGTGACTTTGTTTCAGAAATACTGTAAACACTCTTCGGACTATCCTCCTTGTTCCCTAATTCATTCCACACCCCACTGTGGCCAGCAGTCAAACTCAGCAACTCAAAAGTACTGACAAAGAGCTTCTGGCCAGCGCTCCCTAAGAGGCCTGCAGCTATGTTCGGTGGTCTGAAAGGCCCGGACTGGCTCTCTTTGTTTCCAAAGAGGTCAAGGTGATCCTGGACAAATTTTCCAGGAATCCGAATTCTGTTCACTGACCTCAGTTGTCTATCTCAGATTCCAACGGGACACAGGGCTAACTGGATAGTACTTGAGATCTTAAAGGGGAAGGATGTCAGAGGTAGAAGGTGGGCTGGGCTCTGAATGCGAAAGCTGTGCCACTTACTGGACTTAACAACCCTCTCTCCCTGTGGGACTTTGGGATTGGGAAAGTTGGCTAACCCTCTGTGAGATGGCCTCTGAAGTGCCTTCCCCTTCTCTATATGTGGACTTTTTTTCAGGGATCTTTTTGCTGTTTTTCAGTAGTTTTTTAATCATGTCTGATTAAAACCTCTTTGGGGTTTTCTTGGCAGAGATACTGGAGTGATTTGCTATTTTCTTCTCCAGCTCATTTTACAGATAAGAAAACTGAGGCAGATTGGGGTGAGTGACTTGCTTAGGGTCACACAGCTAGCAAGGCCCCACATTCTATCCACCTAACCTAAGGCCATCTCACCCAGGGACACTCTCCGTGAGAACAGTCTAGATTAAGGCAAAGGGTTGAGACTCAATAACCTTTAGGAAAACTCACAGTTAGGTCTCAGTGGAAGATATGATCTTGTGAAAGAGAGAAAGAAATCTGGTCCCAGGCTCACGATGGGCAGAAGAGCAGGGTTCTATTGGCTTTCCCTAATAAGTCTTAATCAAATGTGAATTTGGGAACATGATTTTACAACGTAATTACTGTCAACACAGTAAAATAGTATTTGGTTTGCATGTATCTTAAGCAGTATATTCTAAGTTGCTCTGCAGGTCAGTAATACAGTTATATGTCTCAAGAGAGGAGAGTTCCCTTTCTCTTTATTTCCAGTTCTATGGCTGATCTAATGGAGGCAAACAGGAAAATATAGTTCACTTCATAGAAATTAATTTTTCTGCTAATTTTAAGGAGCATATGTACTCTGTAAAGTTTTGTACAATAGGTACTTAAACACATTTTCTAGTTTAGGGCTAGAGCCTTTTTCCAGTAACTTATGCAGCTTTCAGAATCAAAGTTTAGGCCATCTTCTGCCATGGACAACAGACTTCTCCCTTTAAAGTCCCAAATGTCATGCCCCCAAAATACATTTTTAAAAAACCCTAACTTTTTCCTCATTATCTACAACTAAAAAGTGTCTTCTCTGTGGCAAGCTTCCTTGGAAGTTCTCTCAGAAATCTTGCTGAAGTGAAACTATTCTCCCATATACTTTTTGTTCCCAATGCCTTAGGGATTTCCCTCTTAGTTTCTCTAAAGAAGGCTCTTATGTCATCTTGAGTCATTTGCACATTCTTCTCACCACTAGAAGGGGAAATATCCAAACACTGAAACTAGATTTGTGGAAGCTCCTCCTTTGTTTTTTTTTTTTGGTTCTTGTGTGGTAGATTTCAGTCAAAAAGATCTTTTCTCTCAACGGGGTTCTCCCAGAGCCCTTTCTGTTAGTTTATAAAATTCCAACAGATGTTTTTGTTTTTGAAGTGATTTTATAAAATAAATGGGGAGGATTTTTAAAGCTCTTCACTACTTGGGAATTTAAAGTGCCAACAAATCACCAAAACAGAGTTATGGGGGGGTAGGGGTGGGGAAGAGGACCTCCTCGGTAGTAGACAGGTATTCAAATTATACCTGAAGACATTGATTCTCAATGCAGAATAAGAAGTTCATTTCTAGAAATACACTATAGAAATGTTTCCTATGTAAGTAACTGGCTTGGTATAAATTCATAAAAAATGAAATTAATGACAAAATAACTTGTCATTTGACATGTTTCATCTTATATTTTAAAAACAAGAATTTAAATTTACTGTTTACTAAGCCATCCAAGTGGCTTCCTAACACCATGGGAAGAAGCATAAGCTGAAGTTTTAGTTGAGTTCAGGAAAGAGAGAAAATATCTGGCTGGAGGAAGGTGACTATAAAGCAGTGGAATAACTCCTCCAGAAGTGAGATTGGTAGTTTGAGTACCAACTGTTGAGAATATCAGCTATAAATAGGGATGAGTCAAGATATTTAGTCATCTCAGGTCTTGTAGGACATAAGAACTGGCTAAGAAGCAAAGAAACTTCTCTCCCCCACCCTCTTTCCATGATGGCACATGCTTTCCTTTTTCTTATCTTTTACTTTATTGCACCCCCCCCTTCAGATCTTCAAATAATCATTTACTTCTTACCCAGTTTTTAAATGCAAAAATTCTATCTTTCTGGGACTCAAAATCTTCAAGAACAATTAGTTTTAATATGTACTGAACTTTACCATCTGTCTCAAAACCAAGTGGGTAAAGATTCCCAGGCATGATTGCTATTAATGAAAAACTACAGGGAATAATGTTCTTTCAAATATCATAGGTCTGTCGCATGATCCAAGAATATGCTAGGCATGTATCACACTGCTCTAATGGACTCTGAGAGTTCTCAGTGCAACTAAAATCAAAACTGTTTTGGTTCTCAAGTAAAAGTGTTTGTTGGAAGGAAGTCTTGAAAAAATGACACTATCATCAAATCTGTCCATTAAGTTTATTTTATTTTATTTTTTAAGGAATCATCAAATCTAACTCAATTGCTGAGTTTTTGTATCAACTGTATCAACAGATGAAGCAGCCTGATGTTCAAAGAGTATGGTACTAAGGAGAAAATCAATTAAGGGGATAGGAATATTGCCAAAACAGAAACATCTTGCCATTTTTCCTATTTAAAATGCTTTCTTCCCAACCCTGGTTTCTCCTTTCCCCTTTTTCATAATAAATGGCACTTGTAGCTTTTAAGAGTTAGATGCCTTATATACATTATCTATTTTAGATCATACCCAATAGACCTAAGAGACAGATTCCTTTTGTAGATTATGAAAGTGAGGTTTAGTGTGGTTTGCTAATATTGTTTGGAATCTAGCTGTGCAACTTCAAATTGGGTACTCTGCCCACTAAATCTTTTTCATCTGCCTCTACTTCATACAATTTCTTACACTAAATTCAGAGAAAATATCCAAGGGGAGTCTGTAAATGTCTTAAGCTTTTTAGTTTTCCACAGTTTTAATTGGCTCTCCTTATCTTCACCCCTCCAAAAGATAAGACACAGAAGGCTGAAATAAATACAATCACATTATTTATTTTTCTCTTAGACAACCTATAGGCTAAAAAGTGAACAAACATTTAAATTGGGCTTATTATGTTGTAGGTACTACGCTAAGCACAGAAAGACAAAAACAATACTCCACCTTCCCAGCCCAGGGGAAGGAAGGAAATAGGACTTCAGGGAGAGAAGAGGTCATTGCAAATCTATTGTACAGACAAGGATAACCATGAAATAATCTCTCAGGAAAGATATTAAAAATTAAGGACAAAAAAGCTGACAAAAGTTAAATGGCAGCAACACTGGTCAGGAGGATTGGGTGCTAGTTTGGCTTTGGCCAACTGCAATATTTTAGCAATCTGCTTTGGCTCTTAAGAACTGTATATTGTACCGGCAGCCCTGCAAAAGTGACTGGATGGCAACAAAAGTAAGGCACAGAAAAAAAAGAAAAGAGAAATTGTAAATGTTTTTCTACATTCTTCCCTTAAAACTAATTTTTCTTTACTGTTGGGTCCACAATGATGAAAACTTTATCATGAGCATCTTTATTTTAGACATGTTTTACTCCTTTGTCCAGTACCACAGTGTTCTGTCAATACTGATACTAGCCCATTTGCTAAGAAAAGAAAAAAAGTGTTCAATGTTGAAATCATATAAGAACCAGAAGTAAAGATTTTAGAGTTCATTGATGCTGAGAACTGGAGCACATTTCCTCCCCAAATCACTTCTTTCTTTAGTGTTTTATATCTATCAAGAACCTGTTTGCTGAAATCAGATGACATGTCAATTATTCAAGATAGAAACTGCTTAAAATACTTTATAAACAAAGATATAAGAAAATGATTGGTCCTAGAACACAATAAGAATGAGAATGATAATGCTTTTTAATTACTCAGAATCTATATTTTAGATACAACTACAACTCTATCAATCTTTCTCTAAGGATTCCATGATGGTGTCAGGACTATAGGTATTAAGCTTTGAGAATAATAATCAATAACTTGTAGCACCCTTGAAAATACTCATTAGTGCCACATCCAATGAAGCTTTTATAAAATAAAGCAGATCCAGGATTCTCCAAACAGCCTCTTACCCTCTTAACCTTGATATCAGAGTTTTAAATAAAAGCTAACAAACCGTTTGTTTACTCACTATGATGAAATGATCTTATTTCTGTTACTTGTATGGTTATCTCATAGTGCCTTTGCGCCTACTTTTTCTACTCTGCACATCAATGAATTTCTCTGATTCCAACTAGATGAAAGGGGCAATCTCTCTCTCCTTCATCCTTTAAGAAGAGGAGAGCTATCAAAGAGGCTAGGGACATGGGAAAAATTTCCCTGGAATACTTGATTTAATTCCACAATCATTTATTAAGAACCTACAACTAACTATCAGATGCCTCTTTAGGTTTCTTTCTCTCAAAAAGAAATATATGATATAAACAAACTATAAGAAGAGATTCAACCAAAATTATTCAGGAAAATTTACATTTTCATTTTCAGCTGGGGAGGATTAGGGAAGACTCCATAGGAGAGACAGTTCTGATCTGAGGCTTGAAGATGAGTATTTTAATAGGCAGAAATGAGGTAGAAATAAATTTCATGAATGAGGAATGGCCTGCATGAATGCAAAAGAAAAAAAGAAAATGGTAGTTTTCCTGTGTTTTGGGGGAAAGCTCTAGTTTTGGAGTTAGGGTAGATACTTTAACCCACTTTTGGAAGCTTAAAACCTATAGGTTCTTAGACAAATAACTTAAAAATTTTAAACTCCTCCCTTTCCTTGTCTGAAAAATAGAGATACTACTAGTTGTATTACCTCACAGGTGTTTTATGAGAAAAGCCTTTTGTGAATCTTAAAGTTCCCCATAAATGTGAATTATTTATGATTGTTATTAGTGCTCTATGTGTCAAGAAGGGTAATGGAAAATAAGACTAAAAAGTGGATTGGAACCAGATTGTAAAGGGCTTTAAATGTCAAGCTAAAGAGTTTTTATTCTATTTTTGAAGTGGATAAATATCAACACCATGAATTTATAGCTAGGCAAATCAGGTATAAAAGAAAAGGTGAATTACTGGCTTAATAACCTCTGGTTCCTAAAAGGAATTGTTTGCCCTCCTTTTAAACTTCTAAATGTCTAGCTTTTGCCTTTACACCAGAAAATCTTGGTTTTACGATACAATGAAGGAAATATTAAATAGTCAGTGTAGTTCCTCAAGCATTTTTTGGCACTGATAAAAATTAGATTTCCTCTCCAGTTCTCTTCCTTTCTCCATAGTCAAATTGACAAACGAGTCTCTGGGTTTCATAGAAGGAAAGAAATTCAGGGAAGAAAAGAAAAGATGTTGCTTTCTGCAACAATTTTCAGTGATCATGATGATGATAAAATTGGAAATCAACATGGTGCTTTACAGTTTTTGAAACACTTTCCATGCATTATATTACTTGAATCTCAGATATTTAGTAACTTGCCCAGCCATGATCACAAGGCCACTAAATGTTAAAAAGTAGAATTTGAAACCAGGTGCTCCTGACTTGGAAGAAATGGCTTCTATGAGTACAATTCAATTTAACAATGAGTGTTCACTAAGCACCTACTATGTGTCAGGGCCAAAGGAGATCATGTTTATGAAATGTGCTTGTTACAGTGTATGGCACATAGTAGCTATGTGGTGAAAGTACAAAATCATAAATGAAAATTTTGTCCTTGAGGAATTGACATTCTGTTAGGGGAGGGAAAATATTCAGTAAATACCCATCTTTATCCTCTCATAGTAGAAATAACACACAATCATTTTCTACTGGCAATTAGTTTCTTTAAAGAGCATGTCAGATTTGAGGATGTGAAAATTGGTAACATCCAGGTGGCAGACACATTAGGTTCTCTTTACTAGTAGAGGAGGTCTGAAGTTAAGGAGCTAAAGAATAAAATCAAATAGAATCAGCAGCCAAGAAACTTTTCTGTAAGTGCTCAGCATTTCTGCTCGGCAGAAGGTCATCAAAGGCAGCCTTAAGGGGTTTGTTTCATAATTCAATATCAATTGCTTAAGTTATGCAACAAAGGGAAGGGACTAATTCCAGCGTAAGGAAATAAAGTAAGAGAAATCCTGAAAAAGGTAGGTAGTTTGCAGCAGCAGAATCTTGGGTTATATCCTAATATGTTTGAGAGCTTTTATGAACAAGTATGTTTTCAATGAAAATTAATCCTAAAATAGTAATGATTTATTGATGGTAAATAGCTTTCAATTAGTGGTACGTACTTCCCAGACTACTGAAAAAGCAATACATTATGTGATATCTACATTCAGAATATGAACAGCCAATTTAGAACGTTCCATTCCAACTCATTATAATGTCTATAAAGAAGCAAAATCTATCAATTAGCAAATAGTTACTACCTACCATGTGCCAGGTATTATGTTAGGCAATAGATATACAAAAATCAAAGTGAAAACAGTCCTCCCTCATGGAGTTGAAGTTTAGCTGGGGACATTATAATAGATATAGAACAGCTAGAAGGGGACATTCTAAACAGAAGGATCCTAATATTCTGAATTTAGATAAAGTGGTTTGTTTGTTTGTTTTCCATCTGCCTCTGAGATTTAAAATCCAGTTTGGAAGGGAATTTGGGGCTGTGTTAATTTAACCTTATGTTAAAGTCAATTCCTAGGGGCCTATAACACTTTTTTTGGAGAGAGGAAAGTGAAGGTAGAAACAGCAAGTGGTAGGGAGCTAGTTGAGGAGTATCTCCCTTGGGGACATGAGAGAGCACAAGACCCTCACTTTACACTGAAGAAAATGGAGGCTAAGAGCCCCATGTTGCACAGATAAAATAGAACAGAAGTGACACTAGGGTTTATGTTCTCTGCTTCCACAGCTAGTATAATTTTCCCTGTCCCAGCAGGGCAGACTGTCTTCTTAGAAGATGTTCAGAGAAGCTAGAGAAATTTCTCTCTGGTCAACAGAAAAATCAGATGTTATCCAATGAAGAGATCATATTCTTCATCCTAGGTAAGCAGGTGTCAAATCTCATATCAGAAATGCATTGACATTTTATTTTGAGATGACAACCGGATATATTTATTTCTTGCCTACCAAAACCAACCAGAGAATTAGAAAAGAGATTATTTTAGGGGAGAACAGAGTGTGATAATCTAGAATATCTGTAGAAGGAAAGACTAATGGCAACAAGACTACTTTTATGAGCATAAATCAGAGCCCCGCCCCCAAAAAAGGTGTCAGATTGTGGGGAATAAATCCCCAGGTTCTACAAATAGCAGCTTCAGCTCTACACATGAAAGGGCCTTGGATATTACCTACTTCAAGTTTCTC
The DNA here is from genome assembly GCF_902635505.1 of Sarcophilus harrisii. Lineage (NCBI taxonomy): Eukaryota > Metazoa > Chordata > Mammalia > Dasyuromorphia > Dasyuridae > Sarcophilus > Sarcophilus harrisii. The sequence goes on from NC_045426.1 coordinate 53,734,549, forward strand.
AATTTATGACAAAAGAAGCTAGATCTCATGTAGGAAAGTGACCGGATTATGGTCATGCATAATTTAAGGTAGACTTTGGATTACTTCTGGGTCAATGACTTTTGGCCATACAGCATTTAGAAGTGCCTCTGGTAATTATCAGGTAAGCATCTGGTACTTGTAACACCTTTTGTTTCACTTCTCTTTGCCCTCCTTTATCTTCTCTCTAGCTCCTTTTCCCAATAATCAGAGTAACTCTCCATAATCCCGTATTAAAGAATGGATGTCCATCTGACATGAACAAAGCAATCAGAAGATAGTTTGAGGCAAGGACTGCACAATGAGACAGAGCAGAGGATGAGAGATGGGCAGGGAGAGCAGATTGCCGTAAGATTAATGTACACAAGGCAAAGTGCAGTCAAGCCAGCAAGGAACCTGGGAGTTTTAATGCAGACAAAGAAGCTGCTGGTGTGCTCAAGGAGGAAACTTTAGAGCAGAAACAAAAGGCTATCAAAGGCTCGACTTATCTGTACCCAACAAGAAGGAGCCTATTTTAGGGAAATTCTGTGCCAAGAATTCATGGAAGCCCTCAAGTCAGCAGGACAGAGATGGCAGCAAAGAGAACAGAGGACCAGACAGTGAAAAAAGAGTCCAACTGCAGCAAACAGAAATGTTCTGGACTCGGCTGTGGAAACAAATAAAGGGGAAGCTGAATGGCAAACTCGAAACACCAGGTCAGAGCTAGACAGTTACAGCAGCCTTTGTCCCTTTAAGCAGATGACTGTGAAAAAAGTGTCTTTGGGGCCCACAGGCTGCATCCTCAGGGGTACAGACTATTTGGGGGAAGATCTGATTCTACTGTCAAAGGGTAGTGATCAGCAAAAGGCCAAGTACAAGGGCTTCCCTGGGCCCTGCTTTATCAAAGTCATCTCTGATTAATGTCAGAGGCCTCATGATGGAGAGAAGCTCCCTCTGCCAAATGTTTCTGGGCACTTGCTAGGAAGGACAGCCTAAGAGTTGCCTGGAGTGGGGGGCTGTCAAACTCAAATAGAATAGGGGCCACTTCTGTGGGCAGAAGGATCCCTGCAGCAACACAATGACTTATTTTTAAAGTGCCATATTATCTACATTTTTAAATTATGTTTGTATTTATTTTGGTAAATATTTCCTAATTACATTTGAATCTGGTTCCAAAGGCACTTATACTACCAGATTAAATGACTTGCGCAGAGTCCGATGGCCAGTATGTTAGAGGGGAGAACCTGGACTTTTCCTGGACTGAGAAAATTCTCTATTAATTCAAGTGGTCTTCTCATTTTTAAATACTAAAAAAGTGAAAGCTTAAAATGAATTTTAGTCAGATTCTTGCAACATTTGTTTTAATTCAGTGAAGAGGAAGAAGATATAGCTGTAGCAGGAATTAGAAATACCCTAAATAACAATCTCTGCCATGTAAGAGTGAGGGTGGTTGTCACCTTAAGTCATGTTAGTTAATGGTGGGGTTTTTGTTTTCTGGTGAGGGAAATAGAAAATGAAAGCAACAGAATCCCAGCAAAAAGATAAAATTATATTAAACTAATATGTGATTTAGACTTATCTCAAGAAAGGACCTTCTAATGATGAGAGCTGTCTCCAAATGGAATGAGCTGTTCTTCTCAGCAGGTGATATAGCTAGGCTTGCTAGGCTCAGGCCCAGCATTTAGGACATGTGTTCCATTATTGTTGTGTTGGCAGTATGCCTCATGGGTAGATACCCTTAGGGACTAACACCTTTCTTTCTCCTTCACACATTTGGACTTGCCACTTGATTCCTAGGTTTTGATTCCTGGGCACTCACTCAGCCAACAAGCTTGTCTTGGGACTCACTTAACCTTACTTAGAAAATGATCAGTTTGTACTAGAACTAGAATTGTGTGATTCTAGAGCCACAATCCCCTCTCTGATTCTTCCATGGAAACATCTGCTTAATCTCAGAGCACAGGTAGAAAAAAGGCCGAGAATTATGAATTGGTAGCCCTCCCTCCCACTACTAGCATTCTAGTTGGGCCTAGAAGCCTCCAAGTGTGAATAACATCCCTGTTCATCACTATAGCAATATTATTTTCTGTTTTAGTACGAATTTATCTTGATTCTTTAACATGTATTTAGGATTCTGATAATGAATGTAAAGAGCCAACATTTTCAAACTCAGAAAGCATTTCTCAAACATGCATACACATACATATGGAAATATTTCATAATATAAATATAAATATTTCATATGGAAATATTCCATATGGAAATTCATAAATATTTCATATGGAAATATTTAATAAGTGACATTTCTAGAATGCCATAAACTTTACAAAGTACTTTACATACTGTATTTTATTTGAACTTCTCAACTCCTCTGAGAGGTAGGTACTTTCGTTATCCCCATTTTATAAGTGGGAAAGCCGAGATTAAGTGACTTGACCATGGTCACAATACTAGAAATCTGGACACAAATCTTCCTGATTCTAAGTGTCCTCCTCAACAAAGCTATTAATACATCAGGGACACCATCCATGTCTCCAAAAAAAAAAAAAATGATAATTTTTCATTTGACTTTGAATAACTCATGTTAACACTGTAAAGATGTGGGTGCTCATCCTTTGAGACTCGAGCTTAGCCTCAAGTTCCAGGCAAGCCCTGGGCTGGCCAGGGACCTATGGTGAGACCTTCCACTCGCCTCCTGAGTCCAAGGCAAAGCCTGACTGGGCCTTTTCCTCTCTTCCACTGACTTTTTACATGGGGACCTGGCTCAATCTTTCTGGTCTCAGTTTCTTCCTGTGTAAACCAAGGGAGTTGTTCTCCAAAGGCCTCTAGACTTTCTTCCAGCTCTGAATCTGTGGGTCCTTTGTGAGAAGATACCAAGAGGTACCAAATCCCATGCCAAGCCCTTTGGTGAAGGAGCAGGAGTCTGTGCACTTGTTTGGGGAAGAGGGTGGGAGAAGTATCATTGGGACTTTGCATTGTCACACTCAACTGCAGGGCATTGTTATAAAGAGGATAATATGAAGGATATCTTGTCCACACAAATTAGGCACAATTGGAATGATTAAACGTGTAATGTCTAGAGTGGTGCTGCTACTTTCATGACAAAGTCTGACTGCTTTGTTTTATCATGTTGATGCATCATGTTTGACGTGTGTGCTAAGTGAGAGGTGTAATATATTGGGATAAACTAAATGGGTTTGTGATACTTAATGCTTTTCATACACATTTTGCTCAATTTCAATCATAGGGAGGAACAATTCTGTTTAGGTATTTCCCGCTATGGCTGTGACTGGCTAGGGACACCAGTGGAAGTTTCTTAACTGACAGATCAGTTTTATCATAGAATATTTTGCAAATATGGCATGATCTATGTCAATAAAATGATAAATTACAATATCTGAATAGACCAACTGGTTGTCATTGAGTTTGCACATGATTTGTGTACTTACCTACTTGTACATTGTTTCACCCAACAAAACATAAGCTCTTTGAGGACACATATATGTTGGAATTCTTACAAAGTGTTAACTCATTAGAGTTGATAGAGACAATAATTATCTAATTTAACATGGTTCAGTATGATTGATCTGATCCTACAAGGAGATGTTATGGGCCAGAACTTGAAACAAGGTACTAAATGGAATTGAGGAGACAATGTTTAAATCTAGTTTAGCATTGATTTAATCATACAACAAATAATGGTTTCCCAGTGATATAATGATTGGTGTGTACTCAGTGTGGAGCACATAAGCAAGAAGCTCTCAGGACCAAGGAGCACTTTGGGAGATACAGAAGCCCACAAGCCCACTCTTGGAGGCAGAGTCAGATTCATTCCATCTTCCACCTTTGTGCTGGCTGGAGGCTGAAGAAAGCAGAGGCAAAGGACAAGCTGCAAGAGCTCTTGGAACCAAGTAGAGATAGGCCTCTAAGAAAGCTAACCAGGCTATTTTGGAAGGAGAAAATAAACGTTTGGATTTTATCAGCTGGCTGCATTTTGGAGCGATTATTACATTGAACTGAAACTAAGGCTGCCTCCAGAAAACCTCCCCAAGAAACCTGCTTCCAGAGACAACGATTTTGTCCAATGAGATAAGACATGCAAAAAGAGCCTAGCAAAGTTTAAAATACTGTATAAATGCCAGGTATTATTATTATTAGCAAAATCTACCCGAACTTATACTGTTACCACAACTGCCCAGAATCTAGTCATTGTCAAGCCATATTGAGGCAGTGAAATAAGAATTTAATTAATACAGGTTTCTATCTCATTATTTTAATAAAGGTACACCAAAGACAGGGAATGTTTCTTTTTTCCCCTTCCCTCCTGCCCCCTAATACTATCAAAGATATGATGTGCCCCAAATATGTCCTAGAGATTCAGGAAAGTCTAGGGCAGGGGTCCTCAAACTTTTTAAATAGGGGGCCAGTTCACTGTCCCTTAGACTGTTGGAGGGCTGGACTACAGTAAAAACAAAAACTTTGTTTTGTGGGCCTTTAAATAAAGAAACTTCATAGCCCTGGGTGAGGGGGATAATCGTCCTCAGCTGCCGCATCTGGCTCACAGCTGTAGTTTGAGGACCTCTAGTCTAGGGTTTCTCCTAAATACCTCTATCCACTTTATGTGGGGCTGGTTGATAAGAAACCTAGGGTTTCTTGAATAACCTTATTCAGTTTCTTCAGATATCACTTGGGGATGAAGACAGATACATAAGGAGAAACTGGGCTGCTCTGGGAACATATAAACAAGCAATGAGTATTCACTTTGATAGGGAATATTATTTGCATGTCTGAGGAGAAATGCATCCAGATTTATTACTGACATATTGTCTGCTGGTGACTGGAACTCTGAACAACAACAACAAAAAAAGAGTGATTATCATTCAGCTTCCTGAGTAAGCTTTTGAGGCCGGAGTCCACAGAGAGAGTAGCTAAGGGGAATAAACGCAATTTCCCTCATCTGACACTGTAACAAGAACGTGGTGGCACAGGGAGAACAGTGCCCTGTGGCTTTTAGGGAAGGAGGAGGATATGTCAGTAGCAAAGATTTGTTCAAGTCCATGGAAGAAAGTTGCAGCAAGCTAGAGGAGGAGCCAAAAGGGACATGACGCCTGACACCATCTGTTGTGAGCTGTGCTGAACTGCAGGCGACACCCCAATATAGAAAACAGCCTCAAGTGGCAGCTGAGAAAGGGGGGGGGGGTGAAGCTGCCAGGAACCTGCTGGAGTCCTAAGGATGGCTGACTGCAGACCTTGAGACAGGGCTGCTAATTAGAAGATATTTTTATTTTTAAAAACTTTTCTTTTAAAACTCTTAAGTTTTCTTTGACTATTCTTTATTAATTTTGTGATTTCTGTCTGCATGAGGAAGGAGTCAGTACCAGAATTCTGGGTGGTGTTTGGGGAATGATTTTCCCAGTTTTTGGGGGGAGGGAAAGAATATCTGTCATGGTTACTTAGGGCCTCTGTATTATAAAAGTCTGAGACACAAGGATTTATAGAATGGAGCATGTTTAGTTGTCAGACAAGGCATATAATTACTTAATTCTCCAAAAGATAATTTTAAAATATATTTGAACAGTCAAACAGTCAAGATATTCCCTTCATGAATCTATATTGTGGGTCACAGAATATATGAATTGGAAGTGTCTTCTGGTTTGTTTCTATAACTCATGTTTTCTCTCTACTTGAAGAGCAAAATTTATCTGATAAAAAAAATGATGATTTTTCAATCTAGAAGATAGTTAGAATTTGCAAAAAAAATTATCCAACTCAGTGAACAATTTTTGCACATTTTTACACAATGTTCAAAGGAATATTTCCACATAACAGATTAAAAAAAATTGTTGACAAAAACCCGATAGAAGTGAATACAATCACTTGAGGTTTTTAACAAAATAATTTAATCCTTGGAGAATTCCCCTACTATAATTTTTATGATAAAATTCTGCCAAAGCCAGGTGGAAACTGTCTGCTGCATGGCTAAATTTAATAGAAAAATGAGAGCCTACTGTGCCTATCAATCAGTTAGTCATCCAACCAACATTTTATTCAATACCTCCAAATACCAGGCACTGAAGATAGGAGCAACCCACAACAAAACAATCTATCTTTAAAATTACTTATATTTTAATATGGGAAGCAAAGCACATATATAAAATACATATGGCACAAATATAAATTTAATTAATAACAAATGTATACAAAGTAGTTAAATACAAGTTTGGGAAAGAGGGCATCAGCAGATGGGGGGAATCAGGAAATGGTTTCTGTAGAAGGTGGCATTACTGTGAGGAGGTGAATAGTGGGAGTAACCCAAGACTGAAGTTTAAATAAGATATGAGTATGAACAGGATAAAGGGGAAAGATATTTGAGAGCAAGGGATGATGTAGGTTTGAAATGGCTAATTAATGAGTTGATATTAGAAGGGGAGGAAAGTGATGTCAGAGGTGGGTAAATAATATCTGATGAAAGTTCAGAGAAGTTGAAGTGCTTTGGGCTGAGGGCTCAATGAGAGCAAAGGAGTAAGGCACAGAGAGCCTTGGAACGGAGATTATGGTCAACATTTTTAATCAGGAAAAGCGGACCAGTCATGGGTAATTAATGAGCTCCACTGTGTGAACAACTCCTACTCATAGATGAGGTAGATTTATGGGATTAAGGAAGCTGAGGACCTGGGCGATGAGGGAGAGCTTGTGAGAGTACCTCCTTCATATAAGGCCAGGAGTTGAGGAGAAGAGAAAGACCAGGTAACCTAGTACTGAACTGCTTGAGAACTGAGGGAGGATGACCTGGGGCAGGTATACTAAAGCCACCACAATTTAGACAGGGTGGAAACTTTTGGTTGAGTAGACTTTAAAGGAGGGAAGTTTGCTGAGTGGAAAAGGAAAAGGAGTCTAGAAGTGACCTTGGTGAGAAAGGAATAATTGGAATCTATCCAGGACCAGGATGTTAGAAAATGTGAGAGAAGGTATATAGCCAATGCTGGAGATTCAGTAACAAATGGAAGATGTGGAAAGAGATTCAGAATGAAGTGGAGTTCATTCACTGTGGGACTGGAATTCCAGAGGGACATGAAAGAAGGGCCAGGGGCGATTCAGGTGGGACAAGGGTGGGAAGGGTTAATTAATAAGAAGGATGGGAGTGATGGAGGGTGGTTTAAAAACAGGAGTGGGGAGGCAGGGATAGTTTTCTTCTCAATGGCTTGTGATTGATTTGTATAGGGACAGAGAAAGAAATAATGGAAGCCTTAAGGGAAACAGTGAGTAGCAGATGAAGAGTGATGTTCAATTTCCAAGGGAGAAAGGGAATCTGTATGCCAGGCTAGACTAACTCAGAAATCATATATACTTTCCCACATACCCTTCTGCTTTGCTCATTACTATTTCAGTGCTTTCCTTATTGGCAGGTTGAGGAAATAAAGATTACCTCTGAGGGGGCTTATTTGTCACTTCTTCTCCATCTGTAGTGTAAGAAGTCACTGATTTGCAACATAAGCCATGGGACCCAAGGCTTATAAAGCAGAATGTTAACTTGTAGGGCCTATGTATGGTGTATGGCTGGCTACTTATATGGTTCTATACTGTTACAACTTGAAGTAATCACTTAATAACCTGCAATTCAATTTGTAAATCTGTTAAAATTAATTTAAATGGATTAGCTATTAAATCTCACCAGATCAAGTTTCTTTCCGTATTTCTGGCCTGAGGTACACAAGACTACCTCTTTCCGATGTGTTAATTTGAACAAAAAAAGATGTTTTTTTGAAAACTTGTTTGCAGAAGGTAAGAGAATATAGCTATAGAAATTCATTTCTCTAAACTAGGTCTCTAGGTCTGTATATTCACAATGACATCTTATAGCAACAGTTTATACTAAAAACCAGTAGGAGTACTAAATTCACCTTTGCTACATGCACCACCTCCTCCATTGAAGCCTTCTCTAATAAACTCCTCCAAAGTTCCTAGAACATTGTCTAGAGCTCTTCTTTGTCCTCAATGTGATTTTGTATGAATGCTACATCATCACAATCCTTGAAGGGCAGGTATTACATTACCATCTCTGCATCTAGAGTGACCACCAGCACACTGCTTTGAGAAGTGTTTGTTGAATCTGTTTAACTCAAATAACAAAATAAAAGATACAAACCAATTTTCGCCATTGATATTAATCAAAAATTCTGTTCAATCTATGCTTTTAAATTGTAAAATCTAAAGGGCCACTCATAACCTGTGGCTAAAAGAAAGCCTCTTTATATAAATATGAACCAATTTGTTTAAATTTTCTATTAGCGTAGCACTCAAGAGAATGCTTTTCTTGTTTCTCAGATTACTAATCAAGAAAGAAATCTAAGAACTCTTAATATTATGAAAGAAATTATAAAGATCCAGGCCTTAGTGAACTCTAGGGGACAATAGAAGGAGAATTAACAAAGGTGACAGGAAAGAGAATAATAGTTTTGGTTCCAAGAAAACTACTTGAACAGAGACAGGCGAGCTCCCACTTATTTTTAGCAACACCCTCAAGTTAGCACCAAACCAAATAATAATCAAGAGATCCAATGAGGAACTAAAGCTAAATGATTTCTTCCAGCCTCAACTACAACAGCTTAAACAAAAAACCTCCAGGGTGTTTGGAAACATATAGTATAGACCAAGGAAGTGACCTAGAGACAGTGACCTTGGTCATCTAAACTGACAGTGTATGGGAACTCTAAGGTCTCTAGAAAGTCCTGAAGATCCAATGCTTTGAAACTCAAAGATTCAGAAACGCCCAAAACTTACTGGCAATGACACATGAGGAAGTAGATAGAGGTCAGTGTAAGGATGAAACTGAGAAGAGCCAATTATGCTACTTATAACCCCTAGCAGGGGGCAGAACTTGGCTCCTTCGAAGCCCCAGTTGGAAACTGAACTAGGAAAGGCTAGAGAAATAAGTAAACTAAAGAAAATTCCCACTATAAAGAATTATTAGAGGTACAGAGATGCACAAAAAGCCAACCTTAGAGTACTATCATAAAAACTCCAAGTAGGGATTCAGAGGAAAAAAAAAACAAAGTTTCCACAGAATTAAAAAAACATTACTGACCAGTCTCCTCAAAAAATATTACCTATGGCATGTATCTGACATGTATATAATAATATTTAATAGTGAGCTAGGCAGAGAAAATGGAGGAACTTAAGAGAGGAGAGATGGAGTCAGCTGTGATTGTAGGCTCTTACAACCTTGGTGGTTTCCTCATATTTGGACAGCAATTAAAAAATTTGAGCTGCCTGATAAAGCTATGAGTTTTTATTATTATTAGTGGCTCTAAAAATAGATAATAAAAGGGAAAAGTGGTTAAGATCCATTTATTTCTCCTTGGGAGTCCCAGAAACAGCAGAATAGGAACATAAGTTCAGGAACTTTAAGTAGAACCAACCTAATTCTACTTCAGATTAGAATATTGCGCACGCGTGTGTGTGTGTGTGTGTGTGTGTGCGCGCGCGCACGCGCTGCTTATACCAATTGAGGTAAGAGAAAGAAAGCAAGGCCTAAGAGTACCTCTAAACAATACAAATGAATAAAAAAGCATTTAGACAAAGTGCATAATATTGATACAAATACAAAAAATCAGGCAGTCTTTTCTTCTCCCTGCAAACTTATATTCCAATAAGGGGTACAACTTACGTCTTTGGAAAAATATGAGACTGACCCAGAGAACAGCAGCAATGGTTATAATATTGATTTGATTACCATGCCCAGAGTGAGATGGAAAGGGTGGGAGAGATGTTTACTCAGCAGCCTGGCATGTGACAAGATGGCACTGGTAGGTGGCTGGATGGGATGTGAAACATGGTCTGAGATTGTCTATGTACAGTGAGCGAGGTAATTCACTTGATGACCAGTGAAGATAACTCAGTTCCAGTGGAGGAGTTCCAGAATGGACTGGATTAATTTTCCAAAGAATTGAGAGCATGGATGCCAAAGATTCACTGTAAAGGGAGCAAGTCCAAGGAAACAGCACTAGGGCAGTAAAAAAAAAAAAAAAAAAGTCATAGGGCAAATCTAACCCTAAGTAGGTTACAAGTGAAATTCAAAAATCTAATTTATAAAACTTAGTATCATAGATGTAGAGCTGAAGGACCTCTAAGGACTCCAATTTAGCCATTTTATTTTTCAGTGGAGAAATTGAAGCTTAGAAACATTAACTGACTTGCTCAAGGTCACAAATCTAATACATACCTGATTTGGTGCCTAAACCCAGGCACTATAATGCCATAGCCCATTTCTTTCTTGTAATGCCACAATAGCTTTTAATTTATTTGCTTTCATATTTGTTTCTTTTTGCTAGTCCTAACCCATTATTTGCTTAGTAAAAGTATCTTTTGAAAAAAGTCTCAAGTGGCGGCTAGATGGGGCAGTGGATAGAGCGCCAGCCCTGAAGAAAGGAGGACCTGAGTTCAAATCTGATCTCAGACACTGAGCACTTCCTGGCTGTGTGACCCTGGGCAAGTCACTTAACCTTAACTGTCTCAGCAAAAAAATAAAAATAAAGATAAAGTCTCAATCTAGTCTGGACAACAAAGAAAAGAGATTATTCCATGTCTTGGTTAAGATGAAGGAGAGGGATAGAAAATGAGGGTGATGACAGTTCTCCAATGTAAAAGCTGTCCCAGAGCTTAGGAACAATTGGGGGAGTTAAGATAAATCCTAGGATCAGAAGATAAAACTGAGAGGGACCTTAGAGGTCCCTAAGAACAGAAAACGGTTCTGTTTTCTAGATGACACAGCTAGTTAGAGCCTGATTTGAGATTCTACTGGTTACTCCGGATCATCAATAGAGCAGGAATTCAGACAGCTATAGTAGGTCCAAATAGCAGATACTTTAGATATTCTCGAAGTTCAATCCCGGCAGATCTTTCTACCTGAGCTATTCTCTTAGACTCTTCAAAATACACAAAGGAGTATATTCATTTAATCTGGCCATAATGGAAGAAGCAGATTTCATCTGAGTTATATAGCAGACTTCAGAAATAACTGGCATAAGAATGCTGATTGTGATGCTTAATCGTTACATAGTTTAGGAATATAGAACATACAAAATTATTTGTATATTAATTGCCATGTGGTATTCATCCAACCTAAACTTAAATGTAAAGTGGTAATTCATAAGGAATGAATACAGGGTAGATATGTGACCTGACTTCCAAAATTATGAGGTAAATGGATGGGAATGACCTTTGTTCAGAGAATCCTGCATTGGGCACCCTTAAATTTCCTCTACCAAACAACAACAATAATATATTTACTAGGAAGAGAATATTTGCCTAGCAGCATTATTCAGTTTTGGGGTGCCATTATTTGCAGGGCTTACATAACCAATGAATCAGCAAAAAGAGGATTTCTATTGATATGTTTTCATATCAAGCTAGGAAACTTGAATGCATCTTCTATCCCCATTTCCTCTAGACAAGGGTAATGGAAAATAAATTCTGAGCTAGCACTGGACAATTTTAATAGGACAAGAATGTCAATAAAATTTCAACCAATACTTTTCTTGGTTAGAGTATGAAAAATTAAATTTCATCTTTAAGAAAAAGAAATGGAAACCAATTTAAGTGGTAGTTTTTTCATATTCAAATATATTCTATTCTCTTCTCATTACAAATTTTGGTAAGGACTAAGAAGCTGCAATCTGCTGCAAGTAATATTTGACAAATAAAATCAAACCTTTGGTCTTATCTGTCTTTGAGAAGGAAAAGCAAACCTTCATCTCAGTGCTACTTATTTCAATTATCTTTCCTTTAATAGAATCCGATCAACTTTCGGTTTAAAGAGAGAAAAAAGGGCTTAATTTTAGGACAGTGAGATCTTAAAAAAAAAAAAAAAAACCCACAATTGCTGTTGCTGAAAGCAGAGCATATAAAAGTACTGACTCTAGTACAGGTCAAATAAAAGCAGCAATAACAACCACTTAATACTAAACAGCACTGATAAAATTTCTATTGCAAACATCCACCAACACAGTTACCAAAATAGCAGGTTCCAGCATTTTGTCTTCCTCCACCTCAACACTTATGTTATCGGCCTACTAGCTGTTCCAATGGCAAAAGCTTTGAAAGGAAAAAAAAAGCATTATTTTCCCTCCCTCACTTCAAACCAAAATGAAGGCTAGGAGAAAAAGAGGCAATTACTATTCTTCATGGGAGGAAAAGAAATGGGTAATTAGAAACTGACATCTTCCATTATGATAATTTCTGGCTACTGTCTGTTCACTGAGCTCAGAGAAAACTTTGTTTATTTCTGAAGGTCACAAGTACAGGACAATAATGGTTCTCCCCTATCCCTCCCAAATGTATCATCATCCTGGTCAAACATGATTCTGCAAAATTCTTTAGAATCAAAATATGTATGTGAGACAGAAAAGAAAAAAAATCACAGTTAACACATTTTTCTTACCCCAAGCTCCTGTAGGACAGTCAGCTGCTTTTGCTAGCCACAAAGCTCATCCTTCCTTCGCGTACTGTTAGAGCATGCTTGTATCTTGAATACAAATCACAACCTTTGCTTGGATATAAATGCCTTTCTCCATATGTCCCAGCTTCCAAACTGCAGAAGAGCTGTGATATAGCTGTACCCAGAGGACCTCACGCTTGATCTCCAAGAATAATGCTGCAAATGAGGGCAGGAGCTAGTGGGAGCGCATCCCCAACCAAATCAGATGCAGTGAAGCTTCTCCGAGGGGCTCCCTGGGCTTCTCACCTTCCCAGGCTCAGAGACATGCCTTTCACAGCACATGTAGGTACAGCCACACCACATGAACATTCCTGCATGGCCAATCCGCATTGCTCATCTATGTGCTAAGTACAGCTTAGATTCTCCTGCACCACCTCTCGCTGGCTGTTACATCTGGGAGCTTCAGAGGGCCCTGGGTGCTTGCTGTATAAACAGAAAGCTTTTGCCAAAACAAGCATCCCTGTGTGCATGCAGCTCTCCCGAGTTGCTAATGCAAATGAGCAGTACAACTGGAAGCAGACAGTATCTGCCTATTTTTTTTCCAGCTGTGAGCATCTTTATTTATTTATTTTAAAATAATAAAGAGCTTTGGTTTAATTCGATTTAAAGGTACAGAGCATTCAAATTTAAAAGCCGTATCCCCCTCTCATTAGACATATTTCAAAGGATTGAGGGAATGGAAAGAAAGTAAAAATTCTTCCCCAGTCTTAAACTGATGCAGTTTTAGGAAACTGAATTTAAACAAGGATTGAGATGGGGGAGAAAATGAGAAAGATATTCAGGTACATTTCTTAGTAAGATTAAGATATTAAGCAGAACAATGCTGAATAGATATCATGTTCTACTTAGATTTCACCTTCCTTAATTCTTTCCTTCTTGCTATTTGCAAAATCATTCAGAGAAGAACAAAACAGAACAAAAGGACCCTCTATTGTATCTTGAGCTTCTTACTCAAAATCCAGTCCAAAATCTTGTTCCTTGTGGAAAAGGAAGGAAAACACTTCTGAATGGAAGGAAGTGGTTGTGAAGTTTTAGCACAAAGTGAAAATACACAATGTCTCTGCATTATCACTAGAATCTATTCATGCTGTACCCACCATGTTCTACAGAAAACCTGAACAACTTGAAGAGATTCTTAAGGATTCCCTAGGAAATCCAAAGTAATTGGAGTTAGCAAGAGAGGGTGGCAAGGTTTCCCTCAAACAAGTAAGGAGAGACAGTTTTTCAATGAAGATCCTAGACTAGCTGTGCTACTTCCCATACATCAAGTCTTCTCTGTCTGAGCTTCAGTCTCTCCATTTGTAAAATGTACTAGATTCTCACCACTAGATGGATAATTCATGGACCACTTAGGTTTATGACTATTCTAAATTCTATGACTAAATTGCATGCCTTCTGCCTCAATTTGCTCATAAGCAAAAAGAGTAAGGCAGCCAATACTGGTTATATTTAGCTTAGCTCACACATGAAGGTAGAATGGATCAAATATGCATATGAAGAAAAAATAACAAGAAGACAGGAATAACAGAGTACTATGAAAATGAGTCCTCATAAAGTTTCAGGGCTCCAGGTAAGGGATTATAATGAAGGACAGAAATCGAATGTGAAAGAAATGTAAACTAGCCTACCAAAAATATTCCTATGAACTTTTAAGTTACCATCACTTTTTGTGCTGCTGTGGGATTTGAGCCATTAAGGTATGGTATGGCCTGAGACATTCTTTCCATAAGAACTAATAGGCTTCCCACAGCACACTCTATTTTAAGTAGGGAAAAAAAGCTAAGTGGACTGAATCTAAAACACTTTAGAAAAAATTTTAAAAGTAAAGACCTGGTTGAAACATTTCTCTCTATATAAGGCAAGGGAAGGGAATGTTCAGCCCACATGTCACTAAGGCCTATGAAATCATTTGTTAGGGCAATCACAGATGATTATGAGCTGAAAGATAGGGACAGCCACCTCCTACTACATTGATAATTTTATATGGCATGCAAATGATGTTATAAATATCCAAATGGCCCTTGGCAGAAAAAAAGTTACCCAAACAAATGGAATTAAGACTCTCTAGACCTAAATCATCAATCAGTAAATAAAAATGTATTATGTACCTACTATGTGCCAGGCCCTATTTTAGGTTCTGGGGATACAAAAATGAAAAAAAGAAACAAAGTTTCTGTCCTCAAGAACCTTATGTAGGGAGGAAAGGTAGCAGAAGTTACCAGATGCAGGGACATGATCAAAAACTCAGAGAAGTCCCAAAATAGTGCAGCCAGATGAGAAATGAGGTGATGTCTGAGCTGAGCACTCTCCTTAAATCAAGTTTGGAGTTTATGGCCCCAGAGTGGCAGATGGCAGTGATGGGGTAGTGTACCAAGGTAGGTGAGATCTTACAGGATGATGGAGTTATGTGAATGATGAGCTTCCTGGGCATGGCAGAGAAGAGTAGATAAGTTTCAAAGTCAGCAATGAAGATTTCTGAAAAGCTTCATATAGATCATGGAACTACCACAACTGAAGGGCTATCTTAAAAGTTTTAATACCATCTAATATATAAACACGTCTGTTCCACAAAAACAAAAACAAAACTATAGAGATATATAGTTACATAATGCTCTATTTATTGCAACCTGAGCATGTAACATCTGTATTTGTTTGATTTTCCCTGATTTGGTTAATTAAGTAACTTAAATTATTATTCTCTACCTTCTTCCTATAGTGAGTCTTCTTCTTATAGTGAGTCTACTAGGGGTTTTAGAGTTGCTTTGTATGCTTAAATATATTAAGCACTTCTAGTTCAATTAAATTCAAACACTTACATGTTACAGAGGCACCAAGCTCTACACTAAATTATAAAACTGTATATCCTATTTATAATTAATATAAATGAAAACAGCAGGAAAGACTTGAATAAGAACTGCATAGGATAAGAAAGTGTATATGGGCTTTAATGGAATTTGTATTGGATACAAATGAGATCACAGATATGATGAAGTATTTAAATGGAAAAGAAAAAAATCCCATTTTGATCAAAACATTTTCAATGTTCAATGTTCAATGTTCAAACAGAACAGTTTGTATAGCACTGCACTAACTATGTCTTCATGAATTCATTTTTTGAGTAGAGTAAAGAAATACAATTGGCAATTGCACAAGATATATAGATTTCTCAGACAAATGTAAAAATTTTGAACAGTGAATTCATTAATAAATGAAATTGTATTAAATTATAGCATCATGTAATGGGGTTGGGGAGAGATGCTGGATTTGGAGATAGATGGCTTAAATAACAATCCTGGTTTTGACACATTGCATTTGTGACCCTAGCCAAATAACTCTACTCCTCCCTGGCCTCAGTTCCTCACTTGGGAGAGGAGGAAATTAGGCTTGATGATTTCTAAGGTCACTTCCCAATTTTAAGCTTATGATCCCATAGTTCAGCTTCCTATAACATTTAAGATTATTCAGTGAAAAAATCAATGACATGTACAACGATATATAAGATATAAATTTCCTCTTTTGCATCCTGGGGTCAGGGTGAGAATATAGTAAACTCAACTCTTCTAAGAATATTCCTCTGCCAAGGGCACAGCAACAGCTAAAATGCAACTTGCTGATATTGACATAGGAAACAGAAATTTTCCACTTCTTGCCCAACTCTACCAAAAAAAGGTATGTTTTAATATTTGATAACTAAAATTACCTGGAGTACCACAATTTGAACTAACAGTTTGGGGATGGAGTTTTTACAAAAGAATCAGCAATAGGCTCTTATTACTGCATATTTTAACAAGGAAAAGCTCAAGGATTATAGTCAAACATCTAGGATCTGGGTAGTATAGAAATAGGGAGAAAAGGGGAAAAATGGGAGCAAGCAGGAAAAAGATTTAGAGCAAAGAACATGAGTGGGCTTTTCTTGGTCAATGGACAGAATGGATACAACTAAGTCATGGTCACTAATTTCAGGAATAGTAGTCTTCAGGCTATTTATTATAAGAATGGTAAAGGTGGAGAATCTTTCAGAGACTGTATCCTCAGGCTTGATACAACTAACTTTTCCATGATTTCTACCATCCCCGTCTCCCTTTTAAATCGTTCTTTCTTTCTGCATTTATTGACGCAATGATGATTTCTGTTGTTTTTGTATTGCTATAGTTAACTATGTTAATTATTTCCTTAATATTGAACCAGTCCTACATTCCTAGTATAAACTTCACCTGATCAGAGTATATGATCTTTGTGATATATTGTTGCTAATAATTTTATTTAAAATGTCATCATCAAGATGTCAAGCATCAAGAGTCATTAGGAAAACTAGTCTATAGTTTTCCTCTTTGGTTTTTCCTCAGCTGTCAAAATCATATTTTTGTCTTAAAAAAGAATTTGATGGACTCCTTTTAAACTTATTTTTTCAAACGATTTACATAATACTGGAATTGTTCTTTAAATGTTTGGTAAAATTCATTTGTAAAGCCATCTATTCCTGAAAATTTTTCCTTAGGAAGCTCACTGATAGCTTGTTCAAGTTATTTTTCTAAGATACTATTAAGTATTTCTCCTGTTACCCTAAGTAATTTATATTTTTTATTTTATATATTTTATATTATTGTAAATATTCATCCATTTCATTGGCAGATATAATTGGGAGACACAGCTTTGATAAATGCCTTAATTTCATCTTTAATGGAGGTATATTCACTCTTTTCATTTTTGATACTAGTGTTTTGGTCTTTCTTTTTAAAAATTAAATTAGCCAATGGGCTATTTCATTCTCTCCCCCTCCTCCCATAAAGCCAGATTGTAGTTTTATTTATTAATTCAATATTTTGAGGGGCTTTTAAAAAACTTTTTATTTTATTAACCTCTCCTTTGATTTTTAAGGATTTCCTATTTGGAGTTTAATTGAAAATATTTTAATATGTTCCTTTCCTTCTCTCCCCCCCCCCGCAGTTACATTATTGATTTGCTCTTTTTCTTTTTTATTGATATTCAATTTTCTCCTAAGTTACTTTGATTGCATCCCACAAATTGTTGTATGTTATCTCATTGTTAATGAAATTATCAATTATTTTTATGATTTGTACTTTGACACATCTATTCTTTAGGAGCAGATTATTTAGTTTCCCATTAATTTTTAATCTGTGCTTCCATAGTCCTTTATTGAATGCAATTTTTATTGTATTATGGTCTGAAAAGGGATCATTTAACATTTCTGCTTTTCCATGTCCCTTTTTTTTTTTTTTTGGTGAAGTTTTTTACACCCTAGTAAATGGCCAATTTTTATAAAGTAGCTATAGACAGCCAGAAAAATTTTTACAAAGTGGTTATAAACAACATACATTTCTTTCTATTCCCATTCAATTTCCTGAAGAAGTCAAACATATCTAACTTTTATAAAATTTTATTCATCTACTTAACTTCTTTCTCATTGATTTTATGGTTAGATTTATCTAGTTGTGAGAGGGGAGAGTGAAGGTGCCCTATAGTATAGATTTACTGTCTATTTCCTCCTAAAATTCATTTAAGTTCTCCTTGAAGAATCTAGATGCTATGCTTAGTATTGATAATATTTCACTGTCTATGGTATCTTTTAACAAAATATATTCTACTTAATTTTTCTCTTTTAATTAGGGCTATTTTTGCATTTGTTTTATCTGAGATCATGGTTGCCATCCCTCACTCTTTTCTTTTTTCTAAACCTCTGAGAAAACTTAATAGATTTGACTCCAACTCCTTACTTTAATTCTTTGTTTATTTTTCTGTGTCAAGTGTTTTTCTTAATAAACAGCATATTATTGGATTTTGGTTTCTAATTCATTCTATCTGCTTGTTTTATTGATGAGTTCTCACCCCATTCATATTCATAGTTATGACTGCTCACTGTATATTTTCCTCCATCCTATTTAGCTTTCTTTTATCTGTTCCTTCTCTAGAATCTCTTTTGCTTTTGACCACTGCCTCCCTTAATCTGCTTTCCTTCTTATTACCCCTTGTTCCCTCCATTCTCTTTTCTTTTTTCCCTTTTACTACTCTGTGGATAAGATAGTTTTCTATACCCAATTGAGTGTGTGTATATATATTCTTCCCTCTTTGAAACAGTTCAGATGAGTATGAGATTCAAGCATTTCTTGTATCCTCTGCATTTTCTCCTTCATTATACAAATTCTTCCTTGAATTCATCTTTTAGGTGAGATAATTCCCAGGTTAACTCTTTTCTCACTGATCCATTTTTTTGATATTTCAAGAGATGAGACGTATACTCTTATGCCCTCTATCTATACAGATTCCTAAAAGTCCTAATAATGATAAAAGTTTTAGAGGTTACATGTATCATTTTCCTTTATAGGATTGAACACAGCTTAACTTTATTAAGTCTCTTATGATTTCTCTTTCATGTTTACCTTTTCATGCTTTTCTTGAGTCATGTGTTTGAATGTCAAGTTTTCCATTTAGCTCTGGTCTTTTCATCAGGAATGTTTGCAAGTCCTCTATTTAATGAAATATCCATTATTATTCTGAAGGATCACATTTAGTTTTGCTGGGTAAATTATTCTGGAATTATAATTTTATTATATAATATATATATATATAATGGAATATATATATATATATATAATGGAATTATAATATTTATTCCTAAAATTATAATTCCAGCCACAGTGAAGCAAGGACCCTTCTCATAGTTCCAAGGCAGAAAAGAGTGCTTGTGGTCACTCACAGAAGAGAGCACAGGCCAGCAGAATAGTAAATATACCTCTCTTAAGATCATACCACATTGGAAGAACTGAAAACTCTTGTTTCAGTATCTCTGAAAACAGTGTATAAAATTCCTGAAACTTGGGATAATGCACCTGCCATGTTGGAAGCAGAACCCTACTTTAATAAAGTGTTAAAAGCCAAAAAAAAAAAAAAAAAAAAGCTGGTAAAATGGACACACAACAGAAAAAATTTGATCACAGAAAGTTACTATTGTGATAAGATCAAAATGCACACGCAGAAGAAACAAAGTTAAAGATCCTATATCCAAAGATGCCCAAGAAAAATATGAATTGGTCTCTTACCATAAAAGAATGCAAAAAGGATTTTGAAAATCAAATAAGAGAGGTAGAGGAAAATTAGGAAGGAAAGTAAAAATGATGCAAGAAAATCATGAAAAAATAAGTCAATGGTTTGCTAAAGAAGGCACAAAAATAATGAAGAAAACAACAGTAAAAACAAAAACAAAACAAACAAAAAAAAAACAAAACTAAGTAGGCCAAATGATAAAGAAGATACAAAAAACCAATGAGGAGAAGAATGCCTTAAAAAGGGTGAATTGGCCAAATGGAAAAGGGAGGTACAAAAATTTGTTGAAGAAAAACAACTTAAAAAAGTAGAATTAGTCAAAAGGAAATGAGGTGCTAAAGCTCACTGAAGAAAATAATTCCTGAAAACTTAGAACTGAGCAAATGGAAGCTAATGACTTTATGAGAACTCTAGAAACAAAACAAAACAAAACAAAAACTAGAAGACCATGCAAAATATCTTACTGAAAAAACAACTGACCCAGAAAACAAATTCAGGAGACATAATTTTAAAATTGTTAAATTCCTAAAAGCCATGATCAAGAAAAGAGTGTAGACATCATCTTTAAAGAAATTATGAAGGAAAACTACTCTGATATTCTATAACCACAAGGTAAAAAAGAAATTGAGGGAACTCACCAATCACCTCCTGAAACAGATCCCAAAATGTACACTACCAGGAATATTATAGCCAAATTCCAGGTCAAAGAAAAAATTAATAATTCAATCAGCTAGAAAGAAACAATTCAAATATCATGGAGCCACAGTCAAGATAACACAATATTTAGTAGCTTCTATGTTAAAGGATTGGAGGGCTTGAAATATGATATTCCAGAGGGCAAAGGAGCTAATTCTTCAAAGGGAAAATAGATATTCAATAAAATAGAGGACTTTAAAGCAGTCTTCATAAAAAGATCACAGCTGAATAGAAAGGGCTATAAGATCATGCTTTTGACTTAGCAATTCCACTACTAGGTCTGTATCCCAAACGAGACAACAACAAAAAAAAGAAAAGGACCTATATATACAAAGACATTTATAGAAACTCTTTTCTGGTGGCAAGGAATTAGAAATTGATGGGATGTCCATCTATTTTTATTGGGGAATGGCTGAACATACTGTGGTAAGTGATTATGATGGAATGCTTGCTATTAAGCTATAAGAAAGGATGAATAGATTGCTCTCAGAAAAACCTGCAAAGACTTTTACATTAGCTGATGTAAAAAAAATGTATTATGTACAAAATAACAGCAATATTGTAAGATGATCAGCTGTGACTATGACTTAACTAGCCTCAGCAATACAATGATCCAAGAGAACCCTGAAGGTCTTAGTATGAAAAATATTATATCCAGAGAAAAAACCGATGATACCTGAATATAAAATGAAGCATACTTTTTTATTTTTCTTGAAATTTTTGAGGAGAGGGAGCAGGGGATCTTTTTTCTTTCACAATATAACTATAATGGAAATGTTTTACATGACTATACATATATAATCTATACCAAATTGCTTGCCTTCTCAATAAAAGGAGAAAAGAGGAAGACAGAGAATTTGGAACTCAAAGTTTTAAAAATGAATATTAGAAATTGTTTTCATATGTAACTGGGGAAAAATAAAATACTAAATAATTAAAAAAAAAAAAAGACCTAGATTGGTGAACCATGAATTGTTTAACATGGGAAGAAGACTGCAACACTTTGAGATCCAGTTCCCAGGAAAACCATAATCAGAGGGTAGAAAATCAGAAAGAGCATAGGGAAAATACAGGGGGATAAATAGATTAGTCTTTATAATTATCAAAGATTACAGGCAGAAGAAAATTCAAACATAAATAAATTAATCAACAGGAAGAAAAAACAACAGAAGAAAATATGGCTTCCAGATCTAATAAGTCAGGTCTGGCATCTTTGAAAAAATATTGCAAAACAAACAAAATGATTCAACATTTGATGAGAATTTGATGTGGAATTTGAAGACACCATAATACTGTAATATGTTATTCCTAAGTTTTTCAGAAGAGAAGAAATGAGAATTATGAAAAGAGAATTCGTAGTCTACACAGAAAGAATGAACAGAATAGAGAAATCTGAATCTGTAATGGCAAGGCTTGCCAAAGAAATGAAAGAGAGCACTGGACTGGGGATGCAAATGCAAGACGTGAAGGAGACTTTAAAAGAAAAAAAACAAAAACAAAAAATGAAAACATTAAATGCTTGTCATGTAAACAAAATATGATTATTACAGGATGTGAAGATGCAGCCTAAGAATCATAGGTCTCTCAGAAGAATATAACAAGACCCTATAATGGATATGGTCTGGGAAATTGGGTGCCTGAAAAGTCTACCTATCCTATATTGGGGACTAAGGAGAGTATTAAGTCCTGAGGGGTACTGGTACCTGAGGAAGTGAGAAAGCATGGACACAGGCAAGAAATTTTAAAGTCAATGTGGGAAAAAATGGTAACAAGGAAAGGGTATAGATCAACAAGGGGTAGCATAATTAGGGACAAGATGGCAAAGGGGATGGGGCAGTATCCTAACTGACACCTACAATAATCTGACATCGTCCAAGAAGTTTGGCACAATGGAAGAGTAAGTAAAAATCCATGGAGTAAGCCTTATAGGCAGGTAACAACACCCAGAGGGAAGAGCTTAAAATGTATACTTTGGAATCTTTGACTGCATGAAGAATACAAGGAAAAGAGAAAATCCAGATAAACTTATAGGGGTCATGAATCAGTAAATGAAGGTATAGATTGGACAGGGAAGACAAATAATGAAGAAAGTAAGAAAAGTCATTTTTGTAAAGGGGTGCAAAATAAATGTGCAAATGTGTAAAGGGGTGTGAAATAAAAAATCTAACAAATAGGACAAAATGAAAGAGAAGAGAGGAAGGTGAGATCTATTTGAGGAAAAATGGAGAGGGGGAAACATTATATAAGCAGAGAAAAACAAGAGAGAAAAAAAACAAACAAAATGCAAAAGAGAAAGGGTAACAAATGAGAGAAGGAATCGGGGTGAAGGAAAGAAAGCCAGTGGGAACAGGTCAACCTTAAAAAATTTTAAATTAAGTGAAGGAGCATAATATTGTGTTTATAGCAAAAGAGAAGGAAATCATAATTTGAAGAAACCTCAATCTTAGAGATAAAAGAAAATGTAAACCTAACTCTCATAAACTTGCATGGAGTAAATAATCTAACAAAACTAAAAAAAGTAACAGACTGGAAACAAAATTCTACCATCTGTTGCTTGCAAGAAATACATTTAAAAAACAAAATAAACTGAGGGGACAGAAACAAAATATAACATAAATGAAGTAAATCTAAAAAAGCAAGAGTTGCCATCATTTTAACTGACAAGGAAAAAACGTTCAAAAGATAAAAAGGGATAAACAAGGCAACTATACTATAGTGAAAAGAATCATAGATAACAAACCTCTATCAGTAATAAACTTAAGTGCTCCAAATGTCTTAGCATCCAAATTCACAAAGAAAACACCTGAGTTTCAAGAAGACATAGACAGTAGTCCAATAGTGACAGAACACTTCAGTATCTCTCAATTTGGGAATGATAAACAAAAATGGAAAATATGAACAGAATATATTGTTGAATAATAAGTTAATAGACTTATTGCATCCTTTAAATGAGAATGCAAAATAATTTTCTCTGTACCATATATAACTTTTAGCAAAATAAAAATAATCATGTACTATGATACAGAGGTACTGCAAATAAATGTAAGAAGGCAAAAATAGTTAATACTTCCTTTAAAGATTATAAGTCAATAAAAATGGAAAATTCCCTCAAGGATCACAAAGGATAAAGAAGACCCATATAAAGACTTAACAATGAACTATTAAAATATGAGTGGATCAAAGAACAAATCATAGAAACCACAGCTATGTAAAAAAAAGTGAAACAACATAACAAAATAGAAAAACATTATAAACTGAATATGCATTTTAAATAATTAGAAAGTCACAAGTAAAGCTAAAATAAGCACAAAAGAGAAGATATTAAAAATTAAGGAGAAATATATAAATTGGAAATAAACCCATTGCTCATCATGGAAGTGGCAAATAAAACTAAAAGTAATTCTCTGAAAAGCCTAATAAAATTGACAAATTTGATATATAAAATTGATAAATTTGTTGCTAATCAGATTAAACAAGAAACAAGCAAAAATAACCTAGAATGTTTGCAATCTTCTCC
Organism: Sarcophilus harrisii; assembly: GCF_902635505.1. Lineage (NCBI taxonomy): Eukaryota > Metazoa > Chordata > Mammalia > Dasyuromorphia > Dasyuridae > Sarcophilus > Sarcophilus harrisii. The sequence continues at coordinate 53,758,317 of NC_045426.1, forward strand.
ACCATGAAAAGCTTTTTCTACCTGAAAACAAACTCATATTGAATCTTTGTTTGATATAATGCTGAGTATTTAGGAAAAGAAAATATAGGGCTATGAAAACTTTTTGAAAATTTAGCTAACTTGGCTTTCTTGTGCTGCTGATACTTAAATGGAGAAATAAAATAAAAAGCTTAAATTCCTCTAGGGGCAATTTTTCCAAAATTGAAAAATGCTCTGCCTACTTTAGATGGGAGTAATAAATGATATTCTAGTACTGAAGTACCATTTCTAGAGTGATGCACATATTGTCTTGTCTCACAGCTACATAATAACCATAAAGTGCCTCCAATAATAAGTGAACAAAATTAATTTCCTGCCTCCACTGAATAGGCAGATGATCAGCAAGTACTTAACTAGAGGTGGCATTGTACCAGATGTATTACCAAGAGAATTATGGAGAACTAGGCCTTGTGATCTAACAGTTTATTTGATAAACATATAAGATCATCTAAAGCTACAATTTTGGCCTCATAACAAATAGCATTGGAAGACAAATTTAAATTTTAGGTTACTCCACATAATGCTTAGAGGCACTAAACATAGGGGTATTTAAAATGGAATCCCGAGACTCCTTAAAGGTCTATGGATATATATCTTCATATTTTTAGCACTTAACATATGGCAAGTGCTTAATCAATCAATTCTTACAGACTATATGCTGGACACTGTACTGAGGATATAAGTACAAAACTGAAACAGTCTTTATTTAAAGAAGCTTCTATTCTATCAGGGAGATATGTGAGAGACAGTATGTAAGTGGATAGAGTATTTAAAGTAAACATACTTTTAGGTTCAAATCCTGCCTCAGATGTGACATTGGCCAAGTTATTTATTCTTGTTGAGCTTCAGTTTTGTCATCTATGATGATCTCTAAGGTCTCTTCCAGCTCTAAATCTAAGTACGCAAAAATATACAAAATAAATACAAGATGATTTTTTAGAGATGGCACAAGTAGTTGGGAGATCAGGAAGAGCTTTCATGTAGAAGGCAATGCTTGAGTTAAACACTGAAAGAAACTAGTATGTTCAAAGAGATGGAAACTAGGAGGGAAGCATCCAGAAAACTATGGGAGACAACAATGCTATATCTGGTTCTGAAATGCGAAGAAATGGGAGATGGGAGTGCTGTATATGAGGGAGAGCAAGAAGGCTAGTTTGAAAAGGGAAGTGATGCTACTAATTCTGGAAAGGTAATTTGGGTTTAGGGAATATTTAGTATTCCAAATGTCAATGGAGCAGTTTGTATTTGATTCTGGAAATAACAAGGAGGAACTGGGAGTTTCTGAATATGGAAATGATATGGTCAGACTTGAATTTTAAGAAAAGGGATGAAATTTAAGGCAGAAAGATCAATGGAAAACCGATAAGTATTTTCCAGGAAAGAGGAAGTAATAACCAGAAGGATGATGGTTGCTGTGTGGGAAAAAAAAAATAAAGAGGAGGAAGGATGAGAGAGATTCTATAAAGGTAGAAATGACATGATTTGGTAGCTGACTGGATGTGATGGTTAGATAGAGCTGGAGAGGGGATTCAATTATGTCAATGAAATTGGGTGACCAGATGGTTGGTGATGTTATCAACGAAATAGGGAAGTTAAGGAGAAAGGTGAGTTTTAGGGAAAAGAAATGAATTCTCTTCTGGTAAGATATGGCATGCCTTAGCTATTCAAGGAATGATTGATTTCTTCTCTAAAAAATTCACTTAAAGTCTACTATAAGAGTAGTCATTAGAATAAGGGGAATAAAAGAAGAATCTTTAGATATCCCTTTGGTCATAGTCCCAAATTGCTCTCCAGAATGGCTAGATCAGTTAACAATTCTACCAACCATGCATTTGAATTAGGGAAGGGCTTTTAAAACTATATGTGAAGCAATGAACAATCATAAGACATATGTACTTATTAAAGCAGAGTTTTCTTTCTATTTTTTCAACAGCATTTTATTTTTTTAAATTATATGTAGAGTTTTCAACATTCATTTTTTGCAAGATTTTGAATTACAGATTTTTTTTCCCTCTCTCCTTCTTAGCTCCCTCCTCCCCAAGACAGCAAGCAATCTGATAGAGGTTATACCTGTGCAATCATTTTGAACACATTTCCATGTTAGTCATGTTGTGACAGAAAAATCAGAACAAAAGGGAAAAATTACTAGAAAGAAAAAAACAAAAAAGATATTATGCTTCAATCCACATTCAGTCTCCACAGTTTTCTCTCTGGATGCAAATAGCATTTTCCATCTCAAGTCTGTGGGAACCATTTTGGATTACTGCACTGCTGGGAAGAGCTAAATTTATCATAGTTAATCATCATATAATTTTGCTGTTAACCTTGTACAACATTCTCCTAGTTCTGTTCAATTCATTCAGCATAAGTTCATTTAAGTCTTTTCCAGGCTTTTTTGAAACCAGCTTGCTCATCATTTCTTACAGGACCATAATATTCCATTACATTCATATACCATAATTTATCCAGCCATTTCCCAACTGATGGGCATTCACTCAATTTCTAGTTCCTTGACACAAAAAGAGCTACTATAAACATTTTTTTGCACATGTGTATCCTTTCCCCTCTTTTATAATCTCTTTGGGCTATAGATCTAGTAGTTCCATCAAAGAGGATGCACAGTTTGATATTGTTTGGGCATAGTTCCAAATTGCTCTCCAGAATGGCTAGATCAGTTAACAATTCTACCAACCATGCATTTGAGTTAGGGAAGGGTTTTTAAAACTGTATGTGAACAATGAACAATCATAAGACATTTTCAAGTACAACTTGGCACAAACAATGTCTCTTTCAACAAAAAAAAAATTTAAATGAAAGTTAACAAAAATAAAACTAAATAGTAAAATAATTATTAAGTGAAAGTGAATGCACCACTGCAATTATTTAATACAACAGGTACAAAGAAGGTCAAATCTGAATTTGCACTTATCAAATCAAGAGACTTAAGATCTTCCACCAGTCCTTCCAGATACAATGAGTTGTGAAGGTATTCCATTGTACTGTAAAATGTGAAGTATATAAATTTGAAGTTAAAAATAAACATTAACATCTATTTATTTCTCAGTTAAGTTTTGTGGAATCTAGGTTTTTTTTTAATTGTGCTTCTAGAGTGTTTGATATTAGAGCAAAGGACTATGCGCATTGCCTACATACTCATGAAGGCCAAGGAAAATATTTTTTCCCACGAAAACTTTGCTACTTCCAGGCAGAACAGAAAACACCTGCTGTACTTGTAATCAATTGTCCTCTAATATTTTATCTCTCAGAACATAGTTCAAAACTCCCCACTTGACTGAAATGCCTCATTGACTCTTCACTATTTTATACTTGCATCCCTTTCACTCATTCTCTTCTCCCTCTCCCCCTCCCTCTCCTCCTCTTTCTCCCTCCCTCTCCTCCTCTTTCTTCCTCTCCCTCAATTTTGATTCACAAGAATTTGTTTTCTGTAACCTTAATAGATTACACTTTGATTATTAGTATTGAGCCCTGATAAAGAATCTGGCTATGGTATTAGGTTACTAGATAAGTGTGCCTGTAGTCTTACTCTTCTCTTACCAAAGAAATAAAAATGCTTGATTAAACCAAAATTTCAGTAAAATATGTTAGTTTCCCTAAAGCAGTATTTTTTTTTAAAAAGGAGAAATAATTTGAAAATGGTTATAAATAATTTGAAACATTAAACTAACTTTAAATTTAATTGGCTTAATTTGTGTAGTTTCTAATTTTCAAAAGTGAGAACATCCCTTTAGGAAGAAATGCATAACCAGTCTGAATTAAAAACAAAACAAAACAAAACAAAACAAAAACCTAATATAAGCCAAGACAAGAAAGATAAGTTGAATAGTCTGAACAGAGAGACACAAAGTAAAAAGCTGAAAAATGTTTTTACTTAAGTGAAAAACTTTAAAATTTAGAGTTTTAACTAACAATCAGATGACTTCTATAATATTTCTATTAGTATTCTATATCTCTGTAGAATCAGATCAGCACAAATGCTATTTTGAAAACCATAAAACACTTCAGAATTAGTAAAAATGACATAAAAATCAAGGTAGTACTGATTCTCAGAGTAAAAAAAAAAAAAGAGAGAGAAAGAAGAAAATATAATGATTTCTGCTGGGATTAACAATTCCATTCCAAAATAGCCAATATAGGAAATGAGCATCATTCTACCTTAGTTTTCAGTTTTATTCAAAGAATAAAAGGTGTATGGGGTAGGAGGGAGCATATAATGAGAACAGAACGTTGCAAAATGAAGGAGAATTGTATCAGGCAATCAATAGTCAATAAACATTTTTAAGCAATTACTATATGTCAGATGCTAGGCACATAAATATCAACAAAGAAAGCCAGTCCCTGAACTGAAGGAAGTTATAATATTACGGGAGAAGATAATACTCCCAGAAGCTGAGGGTTGACGCTTGTGGCAGAAGGCACTTAACAATGCATGAATGGCTATGTCCCAAAGAAATATAAAGTCAGATGAGAAATAAGGAGTATGCCCTTCTGCTTAAAAGGGGATTTTGGACTTCATGGCTCCACTTTCCAATCATAAAGCCTAAGAGATATGATGAGGTATAGTATCAAGACTGATGCAATATTGGAGAATGATGAAAAAGGTTTTCCTAACAATGAACTCCCAAAGTAATGATGAGATGGGTAGATGAGTAAGGAAGAAAGGCAAGAGAGGGAAAGGGAAGTCAACTGGAAAAATATACATATTGCATCCTCCTAAGGATATCTGAAATACCATGACATATATAGCAACCTATTAGTAGTCAGTAGAGTAGTATTAATATTACTATTAGTAGGCTAATTCAAATATCTACTAAAGGTGTTGGGAAGACAGGAAGGAAGAGAATGTAATCCCACAATGAACAAGATCCTGCTTTATCATCTACTTATTAGGGAACTCTCTTATAAAATTTGTCTAATAATAAGTGACAATTATATAAATTCTTTAAGGTTAAAAAAAATTTTTTTTTTTTACCATTTTATCTCATTTGCACCTCAAAAGGACCTTGTAAGGCAGGTGCCACAGGTATTTCTATTCACATTTTACAGAGAAGAAAACAGGTTCAGGTTAAATGACTTGCCCAAGGTCAAATGATTTCAAGTCCAGCAAGGTCCGCTATTATCTCAAAAATAACTCTTTGAATTTTTTTTATTTGGTCTGTTTTTTTAAAATAACAATTGAATGAAAAGGTAAAAAGTACAATGAGAAAGTGAAGCCAGGATATGGTAATCAAGAGAGGGAATTCAGTCCAAAGAATGAGCATTGTCATCAATATCTATATATACATACACTGATTCTAGATGTACATACACACATGTGTATAAAGAGACTGATAGATGGAGAACACCATCCAAGCGCAGTGGAAAGCAGAGCAAGGAAAAGGGCAATACTGCAAATGGGAGTCAGAACTTGGCACCCAGAGAAGCTGAATTAATGACCCCGTTTGTAAGAGGGTACCAAGTTTTGTTGATGTCAATGACTGGCTGCACAGCCCATTATCCAGCTGTCTCCTGCTCACAGTCCAGCACTTTCTATCAGATCAGTATCCAAAGAGATATTAACAGAGGGATGAAAACTACGCTACCCCCCATTCTCACAAGCCCTTTCCCTATTCCTCCAGCCCAGTTCCGGCAGAGAAAAGCATAGCTATTTCCTTGAAGAATTAGACCTTACTTAAAAACAACAAAACAAAACAAACAAAAAAAACTATTGCATGATTATTTAAACATACGAACTATGGCTCTTATAAACTAGTTTCCTCTTTTGATAATTACATTGACTTATATCTCTCCTTGTTTTAGTGATTACAAAGCACATGATTCTTGTAAATCTAAAAGGGTCATGCATGGGACTCAGTAAATATTTGTCAATTTAATTTTGTAAACTTAGACGGCTGTAACCATTAGATCAGATTGCAGAGCATTTTTCATGTTTTCCTCTTAGAATAAGCTGACTTTTAAAAGGTGAATGAATTTTTCTTAGTTTCCATAAATTAATATCATAAGAGAGAAGTGAATTAATAATGGCTACCCAGATCTACAAGACAAGTACTTTAAGCACATTTTTTTTTTTATTTTCTTCACTTCTGTGTAGTATAGGAAGAACAGTTTTCTTTTTTGGGATGGGGAAATCAAGAGATTTTATTAAATATCTTCTTGCTTAAGGTGCTGACTGCTAACGATTTGTACAATGAATTTAGATACTGTATTAAAAGAAATAAAACCTATGCCTACTAGCATCTATCTAGAACAGGAAGACCAAATTAAAAGGCATTTCTTTTGTTACCTTATAATAAATTGGAAGCATTTGGACTATCCAGCAACAATGTAATGCTCTGCAACAATAAAAATAAAAAAATATCAGGAAGAAACAATTACTATTATTTTTTATCATTGAAATGGTTATTTAAAAGACCTGAAAACCTTCAATACTACCATTTGTTTAATACTATATAACAGCATGATTAAACACATGATTTTCTTAGAATGATCTATTTAAAAAGACCCTGAAAATGATAATATGATTAAGACTACTTGCTTCATGGGATGAAGTGATACCCAAACTCTGTTTAACCTACTAATAGTAATATTAATACTACTCTATTAATTACTATTGACTAGATTACAAATCAGAGGACCAGGGCTCAAATTATAGTTGTCACTTACTGTCAGTCTGAGCTTGGCCAAATCACCACCTCCTTGGGCTTTGGCTTCATCTGGAAGATAAGCGGACTGGGCTAAATGGGCTTTAAGACCCGTTCTAGTTAACATCCTAGGAACTTTTGAAATACAATCTGGCCCAGAAATCAGTAAATCTATGATTATTTTGAATCTTCCACCTCTGAATCTTGTACTGAGTTTCTAACCAGAAAGGTGATTTAAGAAGAGTTCTTATCAGCATTCATAAGGTCATTAAATGCAGGTGATTACTAAACACTGAAAGCCAATGGCAAAGTCCAAATTTCTATGGTTCTGCTGGAATCCAGGTGAAAAATGAGATCACTGAAAGCAGTAACAGAACACTAGATAAGGCTATTTTCATTGTTAATAAAAGGAATGTGGGTAACCAAGCAAACAAGAGATGGAGATGGTGATGATAATTAACATATATAGTGCTTTAAAATTTGCAAAGCACTTCACAAATATTGTCTCATTTTGTCCTAACAACAACTCTGTGAGGAAAGTGGTACTACCATCTTTATTTTACAGATGAGAAAACTGAGGCAAGCAGAGATTAAATGACTTGCCCAAGGTCATAGACCTTGTGGTACATGAGGTCAATGTGGAACTTCTGAATCCTTGATCTACTTAACATGGTACCATAGAACCTAATGATAGAAGGAATAAATAAATCACAGCACAGCAAAAACATGTTTTTGCCCTCACTGGGTCTATAAATATGTTCGATTATAGGCCTGGAATTTTGAAATGTTCTCGAGCTCCTTACTGATATGTGTTGGGGGTGAGGGAGGGGGCATGTAGGGACACAGCATTGTCCCAATGTATTACAAGTATATTCATTACAGAACTATTTCAGTTTCTCAGGAAAAGGTAAGTTTCTACAGGTTATACCAAAGTCTCCTTCCTCCTGACCAAAAGATCTTACAAAAGTACAGGATGAAAAGAGGAGTCATAGATCTGAACTGTAAGGGACCTTATACACCATTTAACCCAACTGTCTTCACTGTAGGAGGCTTGGATAAGGCTAATTCCCATAGATATAGCAGTGAGAAGCCAACATATTCCAAAGCTAGTGCTCATTCCAATATAATGTGTATTTGGTTTAACTCAATGAATTTGCTAAATTAGTGAGCAAGTCTTGAACTTTTGGTTCAGTCAGAATAATCAGCAACAAATAAAAAGAGCCCTAAAGTATTGAGACTAAGGCTTTGAAAATAACACTGAAGCTCTTTATTAAGGTCGAACTTATGCTAACTGAAATATGAGATGATGTTAATAACATTAGCTAGACCATATTTAGGTATGGTTAATGTTAAATTCTAGAAGAACAAAAAGAAATTTACAATATCATTACATAATTTGCTTGATATCAAGCAAATTGGATTCAGAAGAAGGAAAAGATTTACATAAAAAAGAAGGGGAAAAAAGCCAAGTACACTTTATAAACTCTACGTTCCTAGTATTGTATAAAAAGTTATCAAACTTTTCTTATTCTTTTTCTGATTTCTTCAGTCTTTTAGGTAATATTAGGAAAAATATTTCCTTGCCCTCATCCTCTCATTCCACAATAATAACAGTATGGCAAAAATCAACTTTGTGAATATTTTTTAAAAAATAAAAATTACACTGTAAAACATGTTCTGATCCCAAGAATAATATTTCATCCAATTCCAAGAATAGTATTCCATGTGAAAAGCCTTTTGACAAAATCAAAACTTTGCACCCAGATAACAACTTAATCTAATTGATATCAAGTGATCTTTATGCCACTTATCAAAGTTCATGTTAGTTGAAATAAGTTTTTTTTTTTTTTAAAGGAAAACTAAAACAAAAGCCTCAAACCCTTACTGTTTAACAGTCCCAACAAATCGATTTTTCCAACATCAACTGATGATATCTTTTCAGGTTTCTTTCTTTTTTCTTTCTTTTTTTTTTTTGGAGGGTGAAGTTCGGAATTGAAGAGAAGATACTGTTAAATTGTATTTGTTTATTTTAGCTATTAAGAATTCTGTTTTCCTCTATGGGCATGTGTGCATACTTTAAAAAATTCTAATGCAAAAAAAGTTTAAAAAATTTTTGTAACAGTTCCATCTGGCATTTTTAAAAGTGTGCCAATGTTTGCAAATATCCTAAGTTACTAATACAGATTATAACAATTAAATAAATCTCTTCTTATTTAGTCTGCCTGATCAAGCTGCAGAGGCCTTCTCTTCTCTTTTCTCTTTCTTTATAAACTTCAGAATGTAGCAATATGCTATACCCAAAGATAGCTATCATTTTCTTGAGGCCAAAGACTGGTTAATTTTTCTTTATTTTCCCAAAGCGTAGCACAGTATCTGGTACACAGTAGGCACTTAATAAATCCTTGTTAACTAATTGCAAAGGAATAAAACAAAGTATGTAAAATATATTCTAATTTTCTTTTAAGAAAGGTCTAAGTTAAAATATTATTATTATTATTATTATTTCAATATCCTGGTTATCCTTAAGAAATCCATTTTTCTGTATGGATATACATATACAAACATATGTAAACACATGCATATAATACACATACAATGCTATGTAAAGTAGAAAAATTAAATAAGAATACAGGTAAGGAAATAATTTATTGTGTGGTTTCCAGAATCCAGACACCAGTACCTGGAATTGTTATCTCTTCTCGTGAGTGGATGATGATGATATGAGGAGATTGAGAGGCAGTTGCTTTTCTCTGACCTCTCTCCTCTTTCTTCATTCTAGTCCACAAGCAACACATGTGCCAGTAAAGGCTGCCCGCAACTCCCTCAAGAGTCACAATCCACAGCTGTGGAGACTCTCGGAGAATTGACCTGCCCTTTCACCCAGGCATAATTCTTAACATTTAAGTATAACTACAGGCTTAGATTTTAAACTGAAACTCAGACTGTAAGATTAAGTAAATAAAAATAATACATAAATATATAACTAGTCTTAGATTAGTTGAAGGGCTCTAGTAAAGTTAAATTTTTTGAAAGCTGGTCAGTTAGTAAGGCAACTAGTATTTATTAGATGACCATTGTATGTGTCAAGGACTATGCTATCTGTACTTTAGGAAGATCAATTAGAAAGCTTGAAGAAAGGCTTTTGCTTTCTCATATTTTGGTCTTCCTTTTTTTTTTTTTTTTTTTTTGGTTTTTTTAAACTTAGTAGCATTTTTTGTATATCTATTCTCCTAAGATTTAGCAATCTTTTCGTTATTTCTGGCCAATGTCAAGAGCAATAACCTTTTTTTAAATTGGTCTATGGTTTTTATATGATAGCAGACTTTGTTTTTTAATACTGATCTTAGTGAGTTAGGGTATCCATTCACTTCTAAGAGGAGTAGTGTTTGTGTCAATTTCAAGATTTCGTACTTGACAGAGCATTGGGATACTTCTAATTTTACTTTAAATTCAGTTTAATAAACATTTATTAGCACTAAACTATACTTAATTAACCATATGCAATTCGATCTAAAGTAAGCAAAAATAGAACAAATTGAATTTATTTCTTTTTTTTAAAAAGTGTAATCTCTTTCAAATCTTAGTCAGATTAAAGAGTATCTGAGTCCTATGTAGTAGAGAACTTTATTCCTAAGTACTTGAATATTATATCTAGCCTTTGTTATACAGCCATTTTTAGTCATTCCAACTCTCCATGACCCCATTTGAATTTTCTTGGCAAAGACACTGAAGTGGTTTGCCATTTTTTTCTCTAGCTCATTTTGCAAATAAGCAGACAGGATTGCGTGACTTGGGCAGGGTCAAATAATTAGTGTCTGAGGCCAGATTTGAACTTAGAAGATGGGAAATGTTAAACAAAATATATAAAAATAATATTAATATGTTGATTTCTAAGTCAATATGCAGCTTTCAGGAATCTTTTTTTACTTCAGTTTTTATGCCACCAGTCTTGCCCTGAGTCAAATAGGTTATCATGTGCCACGTTTTTGCCTTAAAACTCCAAGGAAACACTGTATTTCAGAAGAAAATTTATACAGTGAAGTTCCTTTATGAAACAGTAAGAGCCCAAGAAAACACCTAGAGAGCAAAGATTTTTTAAAAATTAAGTATCTTTTTTTTATTAAAAATATTTAACAATATTAAACAAAATTTCAGCAGGACAAAGACAAAAATCTGGACGGTACTCAAGAGAACTGGTCTCTCAAGTGGGGGCCAAAGTCCCTTATCTCTGGAGCTGCCTGATCCAAAGAGATGAGTCAAAGGGCTTTTCTCCAATAGATTGGAGAAGGAAGAGTTTGACTTAAGGTGACAACTATATGATGTGAAAGACTCAGAGAGAGGTTGTAGCAATACAATCAACAAAACTTGGCAATTGACTGGATCTAGAGGTGAAGAGAATGGAAGAGTCCAAGGGATGTAGTCTTGTTAACATAGGTACTACAGTTGGATCAAATGACATACTGTAGGCAGAGCACGTTGCAAACTCTAAAGTGCTATATAGTCTTACCTGTCATTATTAGTAATACCTCAAAGTGCAACCTATGTACACCTTCACATCCTGGGTAACTGATCATGGTCTTACATTGGCACACACATTGGTGAGAACTTTTCCTCTAAGCTGTGAGCACCCTGTACAAGACAATGCACCCCACGGGCCATTCCTGCCATCCCACCTACTTCTCAAATCACTCTTCTCTTCAGCTACTCCTTTTTACACTGTTCCTTGTGTATAAGCTACTGTTGGCAGTAAGCTGCAGATAATTTATCTTCATCAAGTGTTTTCTCTCTTGCTCTTTTGAGTGCTATACAAATTTTATACTTTATTCTTTGGCTATCAGGATATTACATGATAAAGCAATAAGGTAAAAACAATCATATTAAAAAGATGGCTAACTCCCCCACCAAAATATAGCAAAATGCAGCTAGGCGGTATAGTGGATAGATCGTTGCAAGTTCAAATCTAGCATCAGACACTAGCTATGTGACTCTGAGCAAGTCACTTAATCCTGACTGCCTTACCCCACCCCACCCCCACCTCAGCCCTATAAAAGACATTTTTTTATTTTAAGAGAGAAGTTCGTTACTTACTGAAAACACAGCCCAATCCTAAATGCAATCCAGCTTATGCTATTCTGCATATTCAGTTTGGGGCCCAGTTCACAGTATATCTTAGCAGGGTTTTTAACAACATGGTTTGGGTCCACAACAAAGGGATCCATGATTATATTATATCCCAAATTATCTATGAACTTGAAAGAGAAAAAAAATTACATCTTTATTTCAATTTGTTTTCTTTTCTAATCCTACATATTTTATTTTATACATTTAAAAGCATTACTCCACAGGCTTCTTTCATCAGATTGTTCCAAACCATGACACAAAACAAGGTTGAGAACCTTTGATTTACAGTATCCGCCCCAAAGAGAAGTTCAGCTCAATGGGCTATTCATCCAACTCTGGATCACAGCCTGAACAATTAGATTTCCTTATCAACTTGTTTTCCTGTATGGAATGTTGAGCTTTGAATATCTGAGTAGTTGTAAATCTTATTTAGGAGAAAGGCTCCGAAATTCTGGGGATTTGTGCAATTTGTATAAATGATATCTACAAAGAAATATCTGGAAGACCTCAAAATCTAGAGGGTATCCTTCTGCCATTTAGAATCTTCTAGGACATCTTCTCTAACAGTGGCTCTGTTGATATTTTTTAAATTGAAATTATAATTAAAGTCCACAGAGAGTGTGAATAGACAAAGATACACAAGTATTTATTGGGATCCAACTAAATCCAAATCTAACAACAACAGCAACAATTCTATTTTCTGGCACTAAAATTTTCTTATACTAACTATCTTTCTGAATTGCCAAAGCAACTTAAAAGAAAATCAACCTACCTTAAATTGCTAAAATCTATTTAAATGTTTTTTGTGCCCATTTCCTTTTTCTCTTAGGCTAATAAAGGAGGAAGAAGTTAAAGTTTTTACTGTTCCTTTTTTTCCTAGGGATTTTCTATGAAACATGCCTGGCTGTGATGCCCCCAAAACATGTGGTTAGTGAACTGACCTTTTATAACCCCAGAACAAACAAAGATGTACAGAGTCTAAGAACAAAGAGCAGGAGAGGGAGAGGCTCTGCAAAGAGCCCAGAATTATGGGGAGAGAAAAGGGAAGCTGCCAACAGGGCTGACATTAAAAAGGTTAGGCAAAAAAAAAAAAAATGTATGTTAAATTCTGTGGGAAAAGATCCATATGACAAACCCAAACCAAATTATTCAACAGCAGTAACATTTTTACCATCAGGAATAAGGAATAGGCAAAGGGTGTTCAGTCTCTACTAAGCTTTAGGACAATCAGCACCTGAGATTTAGAAAAATACCCTGTAATAATTCAATAAATCACTTTTTTAAAGATTATGTTCAAATTAAAACACAAGAAGAAGAGCAAGGGCGAGGTGAGCCGATTATCTGTGCACTGGCACAGACAGAGCCGGATTTGTACCAATTCCTGCCAAGTAAGAGAGCTCCTTTCCTGTTCAATAACTGATGAATAAATATGCCAGTTGCATTGCAGGAACTCGTTCCACTGACATCTAACACCATGCTCAGCACTGCTGTGTGCATATTTTACTTTAGAAATCAACCTGGCTTCAGGTCCTTGTAAAATACATTTTTAAAAAGTGTTTCCAAGGAAAATTCTTAATGAGGAACTAAGAAACAAGAGCTTTTTTTTTTTTTTTTAATGAGAAATATTCTTTCAAACAGCTCCAACCTAAGGATTCTTTGTCATGCCTGCTGCTCTCTTTAAAAGATACCCAAGTACTTCTCAAGAAGTTGAAGGCAAACTTTTTCAGACTTAATACTTAGTGGGGCCAGCAGCCAGATGAGCTATGGTCTTTCTATAACTCCATCCACAGACCAACATTTCTCTAGTATCTAAACAGTCCATCAAAGGAGAGAGAAGTGTGTGTGATCTGACAGTGACCGTGCAATCTGCAGAAAATATGGATGGGGAAAGGGTCAATCAGGAGTAAAAAAGGGCACATACTTCTTCATTTCCTAGTTACCACAGTCTCTCAAAAGCAACAACAGCAACAGAGACCCAAAACAAAACAAAAAGGAAAACAATTCAGAATAGCAAAGGCCAGTGCTCAGAGCTGCTCCCTGCCAACAAACGAGGAGGTTCAGCTCCTTGGCTCCTAGGACCCGTCCACCAGGCCGCCCCCATGTCACTACAGAGCTATAGGAGTGGAAGGAGATCAGAGAACAGATACACACACAGACACAACATACGGTTTCCGAGGAAAGTGAGGGTTCCATGCTTGAGAGGAGGAATGTGCTGAAGAACCTTCTGGCTTCTCTGGGATTTGAACATGCTGTACTGTGACGGGAGGTCAGCAGAGACTGACTCCGGCTCTGGGAAGCTGAATTCTACCCTGACAAAGCAGTATCAATGTAATATGAAGCAAGGGAACCCAGGGCACATTGGCAGGAACACAGAGTGGCTGTTCTAGAAAGTAATGGCTATTCCAAAACAAGAGACCTGTGTTGTCACATGCAACAATCTTAAACCCAGTTAAGCAAGATCACTGATATTATTTTAAACTCAAATAGTTAGGAGGGGATTCAGGGAAAGTAGGTGGCTCAAAAGCTTTTTCTGAGTCTTGTTTGGAGTAATCAGTAACAAAGAATCAATGCAGTGTGTCTTGACAAAAAGCCAACTATTTAATCTGTTTTAAAATCAATTAAACAGAATCTTGATTGGGATTTGAGATTAAGCATTTTCTTAAGAAAATTCTTTCTACCTGTGTCCATGTTTTTAAAACAAAAACATATTCTTAGGTCAGCTATATGACACAGCGGACAGAGCACCAGTCATCAAGTCTGGAGGATCTGAGTTCAAATTCGACCTCAGACACTTAATACTTACCAGCTGTGTGGTGCTGGAGGGAGAGAGGGAACAGAAAAAAGAATAAAAAAATATATTCCTCCGGCTTTCTGGTTTCTTTGATATCATGCAAGTTCTAATTTGGGGTAAGAAATGAGTTGATTGTACTGAACAAATTAATTTTCACCAGGAAACAGCAATAGAAGAATGAGAACACAAAATGACAATTTAAAAGTTACCATTATGCCAAATAAGGCAACAGTGCAAGGAAAACCCACAGTTTTTACTGGGGAAAAGAGGAGAAATATAGAAAGGAGAGGAATCCTCTTGGTTGTAGAAGGGACAAAAAAAGAAAAGAAAGGGCTTTCTTCTGCTTGTTTTCTCTGCCAAGGAGAATGATCTTTGGACAAAAAAAGGACAGAACAGAAATGTCTAACGAGGACTCTCAGGAGAAGTACTAGTGCCTTTGCTTCTTGTCAGTAGGCTAAATGAATGACTTGCTTAGATACTAAAAAACTGATAAGTAATGTTACTGATCTTCATGCAAAAGCCCATTGTCATCTTCCATTCTTCATGATCTTTTCAGAATCACCTCCTATTAACTCATTTCTGTTCTGTCCTTTATATCAAAGTCATAGTTTTCCCAGAAAATTCACAGGACAATGACAATAGTCTAGATTTATTGGGAATATAAAAGACAGTTCTACATTAACCTCTTCATTAGATTAAATTTTTGACATAAGAAAGAGGTTTATTTCTTTTATTTAGGTGGATATCAAAGTAAGAGCATAAGAGATTAAAGATAGGGATCATCCTAAGGTAAGAGTGAAAAGCTAGTATTTCCATATAAAAAGGAGGCACAAGTCTGACAAATATATTTAGAATATATGAAGACCAGCCAAAACCTATAGAAATACTTTAGGAACCAAGAGATATCATTTCACTGAGTAATAATAAAGGCTGACAAAAGATACATGATACTAGATTTGTTGACTCATTCAATAAACACCTAGTAATTGTCAGGCACATTATACAAAGTACAACGTACAAAGGCAAAAGAGATCTTGCCCCCAAGGAACTTATATCCTATTGAGGGAAATAGTGCGCACATGCACACACACATATTTACTTAGATAGAAAATATACAAAATTAATATAGATTGGTTGGGGAGAATATGTATCATAGCTATGGATATCAGGAGAAATTTCATGTAGAACATGGTACTTAACGCTAAGTCACGAAGGAAGCCATTTACTCCATGGAGGAGGTGTGGGGGAAAACCAGAACATGAGGGATGACCAATACACAAGCAGAGTGACTAAAGATGGAAAATTGCATGTGCAGAAAAAATGTGGAAATATGGCTGAGACTTGGTGCATAAAGCAAAGTAATAGCCAAGAAAAAAGGTAGGAAAGCAGAAAACTGTGAAGAGATTTAAATGTTATATAGAGAAGTTTGTATTTGCTTCTAGAAGTAATAGGGAGTCATAAGAATATATTAAAAGAGAGTGGTGACACAAATGAGGGAACATATAAAACAGATACAGCAGAGACTACAAGACTGGCAACTGTTTGTTTGGATAGGTGAAATGAAGGAAAGTAATACCTTGGTAATTAGAAAGATTTTAGTATCCTTAATAGTAACAGTAGTGTTAACATTTGGGAATATGGATATAAATGTTGTTTTTGACACATAGAGTTTGTGGGGGGAGGAAGAAAGGAAAAGGAAAAAAGAGAGGGAGGGAGAGGGAGAAGGAGAGGGAGAGGTAGAGGGAGAGGGAGACAGAGACGGAGAAGTACAGGGAGAGGGAAAGGGAGAGAAAAAGAGAGGGAGAGGGAGAGGGAGGGAGAGAGGAAGAGAGGGAGAAGGAGAGGGAAAGGGAGAAGGAGAGGGAGAAAAAGAGGGAAAGGGAGAGAGGGAGAAAGAGAGGGAGAGGGAGAAAGAGAGGGAGAGGGGGAGAAAGAGAGGGAGAGGGAGAAAGAGAGGGAGAAGGAGAGGGAGAGGGAAAGGGAGAAAGAGAGGGAGAAGGAGCGGGAGAGGAAGAGGGAGAAAGGGAAAGAGAGAGGGAAGGAGAGAAAGACAGGGAGAGGGAGAAGGAGAGAAAGAGAGGGAGAGGGAGAGATAGAGGGAGGAGAGGGAGAAAGGAAGAGAGGGAGAGGGAGAGGGAGAGAGAAGTAGTTCAAAAAAAATTTAATTGCTCCATGTCAAAAAAAATTCTAATGCAGCATGGCAGAAATTTTCATTTCCTAATTATCTATTTCTTAGTTCAGTGGTTTACTCTAACACGCCTCCTTGTATTAGTTGAAGTATTTGGTCACTAGTCCAAAAAGCCAAGAAAACTATGAAGGGGAAAGGTGCTGAGAAAACTTAATAACAGGGTCAAAGTTATAAGGTTCAAGTAGTTTTTCATACAGTTGTAAACTGTTTTACTGATTTTTTTATTTTTAAAAAACATCAAAACTATTATCCTATTTGCAAGAATTAAGCAGTAAATTTCCCTATGGGAAAAAAACCCGCAAAAACAAAAACAAAAACAATATCATGCCATATTACTTACTTTTGATAAACAATACAATGGTTTTCCATAAACTTCTATGGAAAAGTAAATTCAGGGCAGATATGGGCACTCATACCGTTTAGATGGGCAAGAAGTCATAGCAAAAATCGTTTTGGTAAAACAGAGGAATACCAAGACTTATCAGTTGCCATGCAAGGTTCACTAGACCTTATTATCTCTGATCTATGCTACACTGATGAGAGCCCAGTCTTGCCTTCTGACCTCTTTCTATCTGCAGCTGAAAGATGTCATCATATCCAATTAGAATAGCAGATGCTCAAGAACAGAGATTGCCTCAGTATTTCTACTTGTAGCCTTAACATTCAGCTTAACAATAGTAAGCTTTTAATATATGTCCTTTACTTTATTTTTTCCTTCCTTTGATCAAGAGATGATAGGCTAAAAGTCGTCTTGCAATTAACATACCAGCTTAATAGACATTCTATATTTCCTAGGTTAATTTAAATTGCTTAGGGGTAGATTTAATTTGTTTGAATCTCGATCCCCCAGTACCACTATGTTCAAAATGTCAAAATCATTTATTGTTCTCTTTTCTCACTATGTTGTTGATACGTGTTTGCATACTCCAGAAAGCTGACTGAATGTTATATAGTTATAATTATTAAAGATGGAAAAGCCTATATATATAACTTTCAAATACAATCTGCTCACTACTTTATTTAGCTAATCTCTTGTAATATACTACTACATTAATCTATAAATGAGATTTTCTTAAAAAGAAAACAGGGTAATTTAAGCAGCTAAACTATAGTATTTCTATGACTTTGGTTAAAAGGTAGGGAAAGAAGGATGGTAAAGAAATTTAGAATTTGGTATTGCCTGTTAAGTGTTAAATTAACACTGAATGACATATAAAATGACATGTCTTCACTGTCATGAGAGTACTTAAGTTTCCAAGTACAAAGCAGCATTACCAGAGGCACTGCAAATGTTGAGGAAGATTTGTTGGTCTGGTGATGGAAAGGACTGGAACAAAAATATAAATGCTCTAAACATTCACACTGTGTGCAGACTGTAGATTCAGATATACTTCAACTTACTGTCATCTTCTCCTTCTGTGTCTGGCTTGTGAAACATTTTACTGCTGTTTCCTTCACCTTTTTAACTCGCTCACTCCTCTCTCCTAGGTTTGTCTTCAAAATGGCACCAACTGCTTCTTCATTGGTATCATGCCACGGAGCTAAAGCAGCAGACTTCATTATGTAGTTTCGCCTATACCAACTAAAGCTTCACAATGGTTCTAAGATTCCCTGTTACCTTTTCAGCAAATATTCTAATGGGAAATTTCTAAAGCAGTCATACTTTGCCTCTAGGGCAGGGTTACCAAACATACTAGATCCTATGGGTATTAGCCTCTATCTGTTCCTCCATAATTATAACACAAAGCATACACATTATAATGGAGCACAAAAGTCATAATATCAAAAGCTAAGTCCCTTTTCTTTTTTTCCTTCTGTTAAAAAATTACTGAGAAGTCAAAAATTCTCAGTTTAAAAAAATTCTTAGCAAGGATTTAGTAAATATATGTGCATATATTTACATACATGCTTTTATACAAATTTTAAAATTTGCTGAATTTTATCTGCTGGATAGTCTGACATGTAGTGATTGTGAGACTAGGGGCTCTAATTTTAGCTCCATTGCCAGCAGGTCATACTTATACTGTGCCTCAAGCTGCTCCATGTATAAAACAATATTCTCCTGCAGATTAAGTTTTAGAGAAGTAAATGCTACAAAGCACTGATTAGTTTCTCTTTAGGAAAGGCACAAAGGCTCATAAAAATTTCATAATCAGTAGTTTTAAAAATACTGCTTATGAGAAGTATAATTTAAAGTCCTGATGGTGGGGGGAAATGCTGGCGTGTTTCTCTTTCACTTCTCTTCCCCCTTTCTTCTTTTCTCCCTCTCTCCCTTTCTGACAGAAGTAAAGCAACTAATAAATTCTAAATGATAATTCCATCCTTCAAAAGGTCAAGGAAGCAACAAGGATGACTTATTCTGAAACTGACTTAACCAACAAAGCTGGTTTCTAAACTAGGAATGGAGGAAGAAGTGAACCATTCTATCTTAGAATTTGTACTATAAGAGAGTTAGGCACAATATAACATGTACTCTTGATTTTTAAGAGAGCAAAAGGTCTAAGCATATGTATGAAATTCAGGGACTAAAATTGTAAGAGAAAAAGCCAGTCCAAGAAGGATGGGAAGCTCTCAAGAATAAAATTTGGGGGAACACAAAGAGAAACAATTATGGTAAGAAAGGAAGAGAGATTTGGCTAAACAAAGTGATGTGGACGCCCAGGAAAAGAATGGCATTGAGTTCCAATAGCTTAGAGGAAGATGAGAAGCAAGCAAGGAATTTAAAGAAGAAATATCATCCTCCTTCTCTTTCTCATCTGGATCTCTGCTGAAGTTCTCTCTGCCAAAAAGCAAAGGAGCTAATAAATTCTAAATGATAATTTCATTCTTCAAAAAGTCAAGGAACCAACAAGGGTAACTGCTCTTCTCTACCCGATTCCAAAGAACAATGAAGAACTGCTCTTTCAAGTAGAAGTGATGGATATTTCATAAAGTTAACCACTCTGTCTTAGAATTTGAACACACACATAGTGTATGTAGGATAGGGCTGCCCCTGCTACTGCTCAGAAAAGATGTAATGATAATAATAGATACAGAGAAGAAATTATTCAAATTCTTGTTTTACTTTTATTGTCTTTTTCAAGTTGAAGATCATCTTGGACCAGAGAGCACTAAACCTTTATGACTCTACTTAGAAACTGAAACCCAAGATAAATAAATGAATGAACTTAAATCATCACGCCCAAACAAATTTCACCCTATGGTTGATATGAATTCTAAGCCATTGTTAGTGAAGGAAAATGGGAGAGGTATCAAGAAATTTAGGCAAGTGTTATCTCATTTTTTTAAAAAGGAAGTTTAGTTGAGGCTGCAAACTAAGTCTAGGAGTATAAAAATTTCTTTTAAGATTCTAGAATATTATTCCAAAGAATTATCTAATAAACACCAGAAACACTGGTGATAAAAAGAAATAGCATGGCTTAATCAAGAACAGGTTTTATCAGACTAACTCTACTTCCTTATTTCAACAGTGTTACTTATAATAGTGAATCATAGATCCAGAACTAGAAGGAACACTAGAGGTCTTTGAATCTATCTTTCCATTTTCCAGATGAAGAAATGAGATCAAGAATGGTTAGTGACTAATATAGGTTCATAGAACTAGGACATTTTTGAGCTAGGATTTGAATTACTGTCTTCCCAGTTCCTCAAAATTCTTTCCTCCATGATATGCTGCCTCTTTGAGGAGACAGAGTTTACCTGAATGTTACTAAAGCACATAATAGCAAATGTCCTTCTTGTGGACACGATGGAGAGAGATAGGAGAAAACTGATTGAATGGTCAAAGTCCAAGTGGTTCTTAATGGGGGAAAGTCAGCCTGGGGGGAGATCTTGAGTGGAGCACTTCAGTGATATGGTTAAATAGCCTTTCTATTAATTACTAAGAAAAAGGTATAACAAAAACAAAAACAAAATAAATAAATAAAATCTAAGTACAAAATAGTTATCAATTGTTCATGAGTAGGCTGAGCTAATATAATAAAAATGATGACTCTACCTAAATTAATCTACTTATTCAGTGCCATACCAATCAAACTATGAAGAAGTTACCCAATAACCTTAGAAAAATAATAAAATTCATCTGGAAAAATAAAACATCAAGAATTTCAAGAAAATCAATGGAAAAAAAACCACAAAGGAGGCTGGACCTAGCTGTATCAGATCTCAAATTATATATATAGAGTATGAAGCAGAGGTTATCAAAGCCATATATACTGGCTAAGATATAGAGTAGTGGATTAGTGAAATAGACTAAGTTCATTAAACACAATAGTCAATGACTATAGTAATCTAGTGTTTGATAAACCCAAAGACTCCAGCTTCTAGGATAAGAACTCACTACTTGACAAAAACTGCTGGAAAAACTGGAAAACCGTATAGCAGAAACAAGGAACTGACCATTATTTAAGATCCTCTATCAAGATAAAGCCAAAATGGGTTTATGATTAAAACATAAAAGCGCGCATTTAAGCAAATTAGGAGAGCAAGAGATAGTTTACCTGTCAGACCCGTGGAGAAGGAAGGAATTTATGGCCAAAGAAGAACTAGAAGAGATTATAAAATACAAAATGTATAATTTCGATTACATTAAATTTAAAAGATTTTGTACAAAACATCATACATAGCAACAAGAAGATTATGTGATGATCAACTACAATGGACTTGGTTCTTTACAACAATGAGGTGATTCAAGGCAATTCTAATAGACATGGGATAGAAAATGTCATTTGCATCCAGAAAGAGAGAGAAATATGGAGACTGAATGTGAATCAAAGCATATTTTTCTTCTTTCCCCCCAATACTGTTGCTTGTTTTTTTCCATATTTTTTTTCTTTCACTTTTTGAAATGATTTTTCTTGTAGGGCATGACGAATATGGAAATAAGTTTAGAATGCATATGTTTAATCTATGTCAAATTGCTTGCTGACTAGGGATTTGGAAAAATAAAAAACTATTAAAAAAGGAAAAGGTACTGATGGAAAGTGTATTATATTTGTAAATGACACAAATGTAGGAGTGATGGCTGCCATTTTGGATGAAAGTATAAGGATCCTCCTAAATGACCCTGGAAAGCTAGAATGTGGGGTCAAACAATTTAATTCAATAAATGGTTTGTTCAAAAACAATTTGACAGGCACAGGGAGGGGGGGGTTATAGTTATATAGAAGTCTGTCTAAAAAAAATTTGGAGCTTTTGGTGGACTAAAAGTTCAATGAATCAATGTCACAAGGCAATTCAAAGAGCTAGAGAATCAGGGTCTAGGAGACTTTGGAGGTGACAATCACAGTCCACTTTATTGATCAGACCACATTTAGAGTACCACATTCATTTCTGGACACCACATTATAGGAAAGTCATTAAGAAACTGGAGGGCAACAAGGGTAATATCTTATACTATACAAGAAACAGTTTTTTAAAACCTGGGTTGTTTATCCTGGATATGATAGGACCTAAGTCTTATGATGGTTGGGGAAGGAAGTCAGGGCATGACAACTGTTGTCAAGTATCTGAATGGGTACCATTAGGAAGGAAGCATATTCTGCTTGACCCCAGAGTACAGAACTCAGAGGCAGGACCTACATAAGCAGAAGCTGCAGAGAAATAGAGTGCAATTCTATTTAGAGAAAAAAGTCTCTGACATCTTTAGCTGTCCAATAGTTCCCTCCATTAGAGCTAATAATATCATAATCTTTGGTTCTTCTTAAGGCACTACAATGCATAAGTAGAATGGGCTGTCTTGGAACATTTCCCTCACTCACAGTCTTCAAGTAAAGGTTATATAAATCTCCTGGTTCAGAATGTTGTACAGGGAATTTTCTTAAGAACTCTCTTCATGGTTTTATCCTTTGTCACATTCATTTCTGAATTTATTTCTCTTCTCCCTCCCCCAATCCCTCTCCCTCAAAGCTACTTATCCATTGTAAGGAAAGGACTAGAGCTATGATTTCATTATAGGAAAGAACTCTCAGTTAAGGAAGGTGCTTCTACCAGGCACAGAGCAGCATTTGAAGAGTTTGAAAGTTTGAAAGAGTTTCCCAGAGTGCCGACAAGCTAAATGACACAAGACATGTTAGATGTAGGTCTTTCCAGGGTTGAGGCCAGCTCTCTGTCCACTTGAACAAAAAGCAACAAAGATTTTATTTTTTAAAATAGCAATAGCTTTTTATTTTTCAAAATACATGCAAAATAATTCTCAACATTCATCCTTGAAAAAGCCTGTGCTCCAAATCTCTCTCCCTCCCTCCCCTTTCCTCCAAACAGTGCGCCATCCAATATAAGTCAAACATGTGTAACTCTTCCAAACATGCCTCCACACATCACTCTGCACAAGAAAAATCAGATCAAAAAGGGGAAAAAGGAGAAAGGAAAAAACAAGCAAGAAACAACAATAGCAAAAAAAGATGAAAATACCATGCTGTGATCCAGTCCTCTCTCTGAATGCAGATTGGCTCTCTCCATCTTGAGTCCATTAGAATTGACCTGAATCACCCCATCAGAATTGATCATCAAACAATCTTATTGTTGCCCTAAACAAGGATCTCCAATTCTTAACTACTACTACTACTACTACTACTACTACTACTACTACTACTACTACTACTAATACAACTACTACCACCACCACCAAAAAAAAGAGTGGCTATGAATATTTTCATGTAGGATCTATTTTCTTTTCTTTTTAAATCTCTTTGGCATATATACGTATATAACATATATAAATCTATATTTATATCTATCTATCTATCTATTTGATGAGAAACACTCTCTTGGTCCAGCATGGATATACATTTTAGGCACTTTTTAAAAGAATAATTCTAAATTGATTTTCTGAATAGTTAGATCAATTCACAGCTCAATTAACACCTTATTAGTGTGTCTGTCTACCTTAAGTCTCCGGTTGTTATCTTTTCTCTGGTTATAAAAGATGATCTCTGAAATTCTTTACAAGTCTGGGATTCTGTGATTTCTTTTGGTATTTAATGTTTTGCTAAAAAATTCTATCAGTGTTGCCAGCAAAATGGTCGCCCCCCCCCAAAAAAAAATTCCACATAGACATGTAATTGCCTTCACAGATTCTTTATATATTTGTCAAAAAGAGTAGTTTGCAAGACCCCTTCTGTCAGGCAGTATAGAGCAAGAATATTTTCTAAGATAGAAAAAAATTCTTGTAAAATGTAGTAGAGTATGTAACATTGGGGAGGTTTAGTTAAATGGTAACTAGAAAAAGGCAACCTTGGTTTGATAAAAACTAGAACACAACACAACAGGGAGGGCCATTGAGGCCTAGAACCCCCAAAGCTTTCTGTTTTGGGAGAGTGGCATTTAAGGTTTAATGTGATACAATAATTAATGTCCTAAATGAAATATAATATGATCTAGATAATCAAAATATGTAGAGTCCTTGACAACTGTCTACTAATATTGATACCTAAGCTTTTTTCTTTTTTTAATATTTTACTGATGGTTTTTTCTCTACATTACTGTTACTTCTCAGTGACTCTCGTCTTTCCACCCTCATTCCCCAAAAGAATCCTCCCTTATGACAAATCACTAGGATCAAGCAAAACAAATAATTACATTGGTTATTTCTGAAAAAGTACGCCACATATGGCACCTAAAGCTTTATGTTAAGAGCCTAGAGGAAAACTGCCATCAATCTTCTGAATTTAGAACTATATGTTACATTGATAGTTGTTCTGAAGTTTCCTAATGTTGTTTTCCTTTATGTTAGTGGTCATTGCGAAAACTGTTCTCTTGGCTCGGCTTACCCCAGAGAGCTTTTGACGGCAGCAATGCTGTCTTTGGTCCCCACAGAGACTTTACTCCATTGAGCAAAGGGAAAGAAGAAATTCTGAAAGCACACTCATCCACCTACCCAGGTGGAAGAATCAGAGTAGGTTTAGGGCACAGAAACACACAGATATTATTACTCACTGAGAGAAAACAAAGTAGCCAGAAGGTCACCACTGCTCCTTGAGATTTATTCAAGAACATTGTATACAGAGTAAAAACACAAGGCTTACATTCCTTCTGCCTTGAGGAAAGGATCAGCATGTGATTTTTTTTTAAATATACTTTTCTTCTGGTGAGTGGACTTATTAGACAGAGAAGCTGAGTTGGGGAAGGGGATGGGGGAAAGCTAACACAAGGTACTCAGCCTGCTCAGAACTAGGATTAGTTTTGTTCAGAATTTCTAAGTTGGAAAGACTCTCAGAGGTCATGATGTCCAATGCATAAATGAATGAGAATTCTTTCTATAAGAAACCTAATAAATGGACATCCCTCTATTTATGAGCCTCCAAGAGAGAGTTTTCTATATTTCCTGAAACAGTCTATTTTACTTTGAACAGCTTTGTCTAGAAGATTCTCATTATGTCAAGTCTAATTTTTCCTTTTTTATAGCTTCCATCTACTAATTCTGGTTCTCCTATTTAAGGTCAGGAAAAGTATGTCTAAAATCACTTTTAACATATCACCACATTTTATGTACTTAAAGACAGCTATTATGTGTCTCCCTCCCCCAGCATCTTCTTTTCTCAAGATTCAACATCTCCAAAGCCTTCAAATCACTGACATATGACATGAGCTTGACAGCTTTTGCCATCTTTGTTGTTCTTTTCTGGATGTTCTCCATCTAGATGATAAACAAGAGTATGGAATCAAAAGATTTTGAAACTAAAAAGTAAACATATTCCTCACTTAACACAAGAAAATCAAGGCCCAAAGAGCAAGCTTACCTTGCTCTGAATATCAGTTAGACAGATGGTAGCAGAAACAGAATTGGCAGAACCAGAAATTCAATTTCCTCATTCTCAGACCAGTATTTCTCATCCTTTCTACAAATCTATAACTCTAACCATACCGAGGAGACTCTGCTATAGCAATTCCTATAGTGAGAAAACTTACTCTAAGAAGGGCCTCATATGAATGTTACAAGAATCTGGCCCCCATTCAGTACATTAGTGGCCCCAAGGTTTGCAAAGAGCTCTAGATATACTACTTCATTTGGTCCTGAAATGTGGATGCTATTATCATAATTTTACAAGTAAGGGATTTGAAGATCAGAGAGATCAAGTAATTTGTTCATGGTTTCAAAGCTAATGAATTTTTGAGGCAGGATCTGAACCCAGGTATTTCTGACCATAAATTTAGTATCTATGCGTTGCACTAAGAGCCCAAAGGCAGGGTCACAAAGAAAGATCATATAAGCAATAGAAAAAAATACAAGCAAAATTGATTCTTCTTATTTTAAAAGAATACAGAGGGTCATATATACTCTAAAACATTTCTCCAAAGTACAGGAAGGAAAATGTTACTTCAATATAGCACTTTTTAGGATGGACTTCAGGTAGTACAGGTCTTTAGTTCCTTATAAAAGTACTAAAAACAGTTGCTAAAAACGTCTTTTAATGTACATTACTCAGTATTGGAAAAAAATCAAGATCCATGAATTCTGATTTGCAGGATGGTATTCTATTTAATATTATCCCATACTCAGGCATCATATCTCTTAGAAACTGTCACCCTCAACCAAAGTCCCAAGCTACTTTCTATCCCTATCCTACCCAGGAGCTAACTCAAATCTGACAAAAGTTGATATGAAATACCACAACTTTCCTTCCCCCCCCCCCCTCTGTTTCTGCAGGCCAAGCCAGAAAACTAAGGTAGGGGAGGGAAGAGATTTTGGAATGAGGGTCAAATCTCTGAAATAAAACTTAAGCTTTGTTGCCACACGAAATCCCCAAGAAAACAATCTATTGTCCATAAATAGATAGTACTGATCAGGGGAAAACAAATAATGAAACTCACTGTAGACATGTCAAACTTATAGAAGCTGACCTCTCCTAGTCTGTTTGCCCAAGTTATGTGGAAAGAGGGATTGATTTATGTGAGGAGGTCATTCTGAAGATGTGAGAGGAGTAATCAAATACAGAAACTTTGTGTTATTTGGCGATCTTTTTGTAAAAAGTTCTATAAAAATTCAATGCAGCATTACTGCTTTAAGAGAATTAAAAACTAAAAGTTTTAACATAAAACAGACTGAATTTGATTTTATTGTTCTCAGTTTGCAAAGGATTAGCTAAAAACTTCATTTATCATCCTCTTCTTAGAAGTAAGAGATTCATATGTTTTCAGACTTTTTCATGATATTGCTCAATTATGCTGATTCCCCCCCCCTTTTTTGGGGGGAAGTTATTAAAAATACTATTTATTAAGTAGGGTGGGATACTAGAGATAGCTATGATGACATAAGAAACAGAAAGCAGCAATATAATCTTATTTAGTTTGCCAGACTGGATATAAAATTTCCTTAGTGTGGAGTTGAAATTTTAGCCTTTGGTAAAAAGAGAAGATCCTGGAAAATTAGAAGGAAGAGGTGGCAGGTAAATAGGTAAAAAAGAATAGCTCTTATATAACAACATTTGGATTCTTTTTATTTCCCACAGAACTGTACTCTAACTTAATTGAGGTGAATTATACTGACTGACCTTTTCATAAAACTTTATAAAGTTTACAATACACTTTCTATCTACTCATTTCTGCCTCACAATGAATGTCCTGTAAGGTAGTTAAGGTTACTGACAAGAGTAAGATCACAAAGGAATTTCTGGATATGGAGATTCCCTCTACTAATGCCATTTAATCTTAGAGAGTGTCCCTGGGGAAATAATTAAGTGAGTTGTTCAGTCCCATAACTAGCAAGTATCAGAGACAGAATATGCGCAGGTTTTCCTAGCTCTGAGACTTATTCTACTTACTGTGCCATAATGCTACTTCTTGAGGGTGATGTCACCAGTATTTTATCTGCATTTTACAAATGAGGAAACTGAGGCTCAGAGATTAAATACCCATAGTTACATAGCTAAAGTTTAAGTGTTGGTCATGAAATTCAAACCCAGGAAACTTTTTAACTCTTCAAGTACTCCATCCCCAATAACTCACTGCCTGTTAGGGAAACAAAAATATGGGATGCAAAAGGACAAAATTATAAAAGACTGAAACACTACGTTACAAGAAAAATCTGGATTTTTCCAGAAGTCTGATTTTGACTAATAAAAAAATTACTTTGTCACTCTTGATAAGCCTATCAATTGATCTCAAACTACATATATATATATATATATATTTCAAAGTATATATTTATACAAAAATAAAAAATAGCCAGGTATCATGTGATCACTAAACATTTCCATTTAATGTTCTCTATTCAACTTTTCCTTCAGTTTCTCTGCTTCATGACAGCTATAGAGCACACTTTAACCATTCTGAATCTTTAGGTACATTATCAAGCAATAAAATAAGTCTTTGTTCCTCCACAAACCAAAATCCCCTCACACAAGAGGATGCAATAGGGACAGGATAGTGGCACATGCTGAATCATCTTCAAACTTAAAGGAAGGTTACTTTAATTTTTACTGAGCAAATTAATTCTAACTTCCCATAAACTATAAGTTAGCAAAATGGATATGTCAAAATAAAAACCGAATTCATGGAAATACATATTTCCTTCTCTTTTAAAGAGATTTCAGATCAGGTTACTTACCAACAAGCTGAGACTTGGTTAAGTTACATACATTCCCAAGGCTTTAATGCCCCTCATCTGCAAAATGAGTGGGTTGCCCTAGATGATCTTTAATTCCCCCTTCCTGCTCTGAAAAAGTTTGTCATTAAACATGCTCTAAATATACACTATTGAATTTCAAGCATTCGATCTCAGACTGCCTTGATGAAAGAAATAGATCTTTCTTGATAATTTCATCCTTCACACAGAAGATTATTTTTGCTTTAGTTAAAGGACTGAAGGGCTCAGCAAGATTTTAATCTTTATAGTCTTTTCCTTATCATAGTGACTCCTTAATGCTTGTTTAGCTGATACCCTTTTGATCACTACTCTTAAAGTTAAGGTAACTTTTGGGAAGAGGGAGAAACACTTTTCTTTAGTTTATTCCTAACTGAAACAGCCTATAAAAGGTCAGAATGATCTAAATACTTCAACTTAGAAGTTTCATCT
Organism: Sarcophilus harrisii; assembly: GCF_902635505.1. Taxonomy (NCBI): domain Eukaryota; kingdom Metazoa; phylum Chordata; class Mammalia; order Dasyuromorphia; family Dasyuridae; genus Sarcophilus; species Sarcophilus harrisii. Next base: position 53,787,128 of record NC_045426.1, read on the forward strand.
TAATCCTAATGAAAAAAAAGCAAGGTCTGTCCCTCACCTCAAGGTATGGTAATTCTATACTAAACAGCTGTCAGCTGAAAGTAATCCCAGTCCATTGGCACAGTAACTGTGGTGAACTTGGCAGTGATCATTCTGGAGATGATCATGTCAGCAAAGAATTTCTGTGAGTGTTGTGTGGCCCCATTTTTCTCTAAAATTGGGTTCTGGATTTGTATATAGTTAAATCCTTTACTCATTATAAGAAAGAATGCACATGCTCTAGAGAAAGATTGTGGGGGAGTCATCACACATGCCCATTTCTGAGGGAAACCCAAACTGAAACATCCTGCTCTTGCCAAGAGATTATCTTTTAAAATTACAATTCTGAATTAAATATAGTCTGGTTCTAAAGAGACTCTTGGAAAACATCAGTGAAAGTGCCACATTTGAAAGGCATATTCAATCTACTTAAGATAATAGGCCATAATAAAAAGGATCACATAAATTGAGTAAGACATTTATTACATGCATACACATATGTGTGTTCACCCATCCCATAATATACTAACAAACCAATTTCCCCTGAAAAGGGGCAGTGAGAGCAGTCAGGAGAAGCTTACTTCATTTGCCTTTTTGAAGAATCCCCCTCAATAAGGCTAAAATACATAATAAAACAATTTTCAGATGAAAGTTCATCTTCCCTTTTTTAAAGTAAATCCTGTTACATTCTAATTTTTTAGACCTTATCAAAGTAATATATGGACTTGGGGTGTAGGATTTAAAACTGAAGAATGGCAGAGAATAAAATGAAACAGTGAGAAACTACAATTTATAAGGAAGCATATCTTGAACCTAAGTTTAAAGTTCATATATGGAAGAAGTTAATCATTTAGCCATACAAATGGAACTGATTCACAAGGGTGTAATAAAATGAAATCCTATTTAAGCTCCACTAAAGGCAAAGGATAAAAGCAATATGAAGGGTCAATGTTTCCAGATATACAGCAAAACATCATGAAAAATTCTCTGCCAGAAATAGTGCATATAAATCATTTTTGATGGCTTGTTCAGATTATTTTTTTAGATCTGAAACCTAATCTTAGAATTTAAATTTTCATAAATATTCATCCACTTCATTTAGATTGTCAGTATTGTTGACATATAATTGGGAAAAAATAGCTCCTAATAAATGCTTTCATTGTTCATTCAACCTTTTCATTTTTGAGACTGGCAATTTGGGAAAATAGGATCCCCCACTAGTATGGTTTCACTATTTCCTCTTGTAACTCATTTAACTTTTCTTTTAAGAATCCTTTTCCTTCTTAGGATCTGAGGCAAATATTTAGTATTAATATTACTTCATTGTCTCTGGTATTTTAATGTGGTTTCCTTGATTATCTCTATTAGTTAGATCTATTTTTGCTTTTGTTTTGGCTGAGATTTGGATAGCTAATCCTGCTTTTTTTTTTTTCATTGCAGCTGAATCATAATAGTTTCTGCTGCAGCCCTTCATTTTAACTCTATGTGTGTCATTCTATTTCAAGTGTGTCTCTTGTAAACAATATATTTTTGGATTCTAAATCTAATCCATTCTTCTATCTGCATCCATTTTAAGTGTTAAGTTTATTCCATTTACTTGAAAGTCATATGACTGCCAACTTTGTACTTCTGTACATCCCATTTCTTGTTTACCCTGGTCTCCCTCCTTTTTAACCATGTACCTCCTCAAAAGTCTGCTTTGCTTCTGAACACTGCCTCCCTTAACCTGTCTTCCCTCTTATTAGTCTCCCCTTTCTTCTGCTTCCTTGATAGGTAAGATGAATTTCTATTCCAATTAAGTGTGTGTGTGTGTGTATACACATTTGTGTGTATACATCTACATTCTCTTCAAACTAGTTCAGTAGAGAGTGAGGTTCAAACATCACCTCACCCCACCTTCTACCTCACTTACGCCTCCATTACTCAAAAACCCCCCACCAAACTCTTCCTTGTGCATCTTGATATATTGTGATAATTTCCCCATTCTTCTCCCTTTCTCAGTACAAACTCTTTTCTCACCACTTCCATTTTTCTTTTGAGATCAGCTCACCATAACAGACAACCCTCTATTAATGGAGATGTCTAACTGACCCAGTAAGGATAAGGTTCTCAGGAGTTATATGCATCATATTTCTACTTGGCAATATAAACAGTTTAACCTTATTAAGTCCCTTACTATTCCTCATTATATTTACCTTTTTTATATTTCTTCCTAGAATCCTCAAATGGCCTCAAACAATGTATATATGTAAAGTAATAAGTCAAAGTTGTTTAAAATCAAGTAATCTCTAGTAGCAAATATGTCAATCAAGTTCCCTTCTTATGTGATTTAAAGTAGTTTCTCTTACAGTGAGGTTTTCTAGGTTTATTACTTAAAGTCAATGAAAGAATTTTATAGTAATAAAGCCATTTATGAATTATATAAATCTTACTGTTCCTAGGAAATCCTTAGTCAATGAGTGGAGAACAATAACTGACTGGGAGATCTTTTTCTAAAGTATTAACTCACAAATAGAACAATAAAATGTTTACAAAAGGGCTACAAGCAAGACTTCACTACCTTCTGTTATCTATCCTACCCATCCTTAAAGACAGTTTTAAATATCCATGACAACCTTCTGTCAACTGTGAGAATACTTTGCACTTCTTTTATTTAACAAACTATTTTATATTACAGTTTTTTTTTTTTACAGTTGCTTACACACACACACACACACACTCTCTCTCTCTCTCTCTCTCTCTCTCTCTGGATTATAAACTACATGAAGACAAGGGTCACATCTCAATTATTTAGTAAGTCTAGAGGTATCTAAAGTTCTATGCAAAGCCCAGTTTTACACAAAGTGTTAATCAAAAAATATAAGACTTTGTAGCAGGATTTTTGGTCAGGGTAATTCACAATCTGTCAAATTTTCAGTAAGATTCTAAACCTACTATGTTTTCTACTATGAAGTATAAATAGTACAAACACATTTATGAAATAACAACATACTTTCATAACCCAGACTTTTAACAATTATATTAAAATAGAAGGATGAATTTAAGTATAATTAAAGTCTTTGTTAACTGATCTTTCTGTAGTCTTTCCTAGAGATTGCAACATGAATTTTAAAAAACTATATTCTATTTTATTTCCTTCCAGATCTGCCTTTCCCCCTCTTTTTCCCATTTCCACTGAGAAAACAAGAAAAACAAAACCTCTGTTACAAATATGTATAGTTACCAAAACATATAGTCCCCTTAAAAAACATTTTTCAATCTGCACATCTAGTCCATCAATATGTTTCATTATGATTCTTCTGGAACTATGGTTAGTTATTGTGTTAATCAGAGTTTCTAAGGTTTTTTTTAAGAGTTGTATTAGTCTTTACAGTACTTCATTATTCTTTCTATATAAACTTTTCCCCTAATTCTGCTCAATTTACATAGCACAAGTTCAATGAAGTTTTCCCAGATTTCCATGAAACTGTACTCTTCACCATATCTTATAGCACACTATTATTATTCTATCATATCCATAAACCCTAACTTGTTCAGTTATTTTCTTGGTGGTGGGCATCTAGGCAGTTTCCAATTCTTTGTCACATAAAAAGTGCTGCAAGAAATATTGTGTCTTTTTCCTTTATCATTGATATCTTTGAAGTATAGAAACAGTAGCAAGATTTCTGAATGACATTAGTTTTTAAAATAGCAAAAATTATCCAGAGCTTGTGTCAGCTCTAGACCTAGGAGATCTTCAAAAGTTTCAAATATCAGACTTACAGAAAAGGAAATCTAGGTTCAAAGTTTTAAGTGCCAATTTGCTCACAGATGCACTAACCCAACATATAAATTAAACATTAGCTTTTCTAATCACAAGATAAACATGAAAACCAAGCAGTGCTATATGTTATCTCCTCCTTTTCCTTTCAGAAAATTATTGGCTTATTTGCATTCAGTATCCATAGAAAGTCTGTTTGTTAGGTTGGCAATATTAAAAGAAAATATTTTCCTAATTTTATTTTTGTGTAGAATACTGTAATTGTCATTGATGTAGCTAAAGAAAATAGTCTGCAGAAGGGCCATCTTTATATGGCACATCAGCTTGGCATAGTGAAATACTACTTGGAGATGGAATCAAAGAGACCTGCTTTTAGTAAATATGGAAATCAAAGAAAATTTGTAGTGACTTCGTCCCCAACCCTGGTTCCGCCCCTAAATGCCCTCCCGCTTAAGCCCTGTTTCCAGTTCAAGAGAACAACTCCTGTAGTGATATAACTCGGAAACTGCATTGGTAGGGATGTAGTCCATGCTTCCTTAGAAGCTACTGAAAACCCAGAAAACAAAGTTCTCTACAACAAAGTGTGGGGCACTGTCCACAAGATATAGTTTTATCAGTGGAAACGAGGTGTAATGAAGATGCCTCACCATGTGCTTGCCTAACATGGCCTATGGACCATCTGAACTGCATCCTAGCTTGCTACTAGAAAATTGAGATCCTTGAAAGTAGTGGCTCTTGCTCAGCTAGTCCAATGCTCTACACATGATAAGCTTAAATCCATTCTTTTTCAATCATTCATTCATTCTCTGAATGAACCATTTTGACTTGTATTTCATGGCCAAGTGATTACTATCTGTACTCAAAGGACTAACCTAGAAGAGAAAGGAAAGTAATTCAATGACGGATTTTTGCTTTCTATGTTATCAAGGAGAATAAACTTTGACAATAAAGAAAAATTATCTAATGAGGCAAGGAATGCTGTTGTCAGAAAGCTAGAGAATGGAAGAACATCAGAGAGAAGAAAAAGGAAAAATGGAGCCTGAAGCCAAGCAGCAGGTGGGAAGCTCTTTCTGAGGAGAAGGAGCTCTCTCCCTCTAGGCCCTTTCATGAAGAATCAAAGAGGAGGTGGCCATGCTGACCATGGCTAAGGAAGCACCAGCTTCCAGCTGACTTGATAAGAACGAAAATCCTACTATTTTCCAGAGTAACTACCCAGAATGTAAGAGAGAAATGACTTTTAAAATGCAATGACTATTCTCCATTTTGGAAAATTTATGTGTATCCATAAGATATGGTCAGATGATAATCCTTTTACAAAGTCTCAGGCAAGAACACCACACAGTCAATCAAAAGCCAGACCCTCATAAGAGAAAAGCAGATTTGGAAAGTGAACACCTGATTAGAGAGACGACATGTGAGGGCTTTTAACAAGATGACTTAAGGGAGATATGTAAGGGATCCTTGTTTTCCCTGACACCATCTGAAAACTAGAAATATATCCAAAGAAGTAATGAAAACAAGGAGAGGAAAAGAAACAAAATACAAACTGATTAATTTTTTAATTTATTAGAGTCCTCTAATAAAGTTTGATTAAAATATTTTAGAAACTACAATTGTTATTTGTTTAATTAAGTTCAGAAAAAGACTAAAAAAAAATCCAATGCAACATGTGATTATAATAGAAGTGTTTCTGAAAAAACTGTTATGTCCTTTAAGGGTACATGATAGGTCAAGGAACACCACATACTAAATCTCTTTAATAAATGAAAGATAATTTTATAAAGAAACACACTTTTTTAAAATCAAAATTTTCACACGAGGCTTACTTATAAGCATTGTATACTTCTAATAAATGGCAAGATACAGGCCCTCTCAAAATTAAGCAGACAGGCTTTTTGAAAGAGAATTAAAAATAAAACTCCAAATGCCTTAAAATCAAGTATCTTTAAAAATCATCATTTAGACAAAAAAAGTACTAACATGGGTATATTTTCCAAAAGTTTTTTTTTTTTAAAGAAGTGACATATGCACTGGGATTTAGATATTTTGTTTTCATCTTATATAGTATCATCACCTCCTAAACTCTCAACAATTAAATCTTTTTTTCTTAGTTAGTAGGGTTATAAGACTGTCTGCTTAAAAAAGATTACCAAAAACCATTTTACAAGATTGAATGCCCTAATTTCAGATAAAATGGATCATTCTAACTAAAGATAATACTGGGTTAAACATATCAAGATTTGCTACTTTTATCAATAAATTCAGGAGCATTCTGTTGAAATTTTATTTACTCAGAGCTGCCCTTCATAATATCTATAAGAGATAAGGGATCAGAATCACAGGATTGAAAATATATCTTTGGATATTTTAATCTGGAAAGGATCTCAAAAGTCATGTAGTCCATCCTTCTTCCATTTTACAATTGAAATCTGAGGAGGTTAAATGATGACTTGCTAAAAGAAAGTGAGCTCAGAGGTGGGATTTGAAACCAGGACCTATGGCTCAAGAGCTCATAATGTTCTTTTTATTGTACCATTGGTCATTCTCATCAGCAAAATTAAGGGTAGTAGATTCCAAACATTCCGTTAAGCTTTAAAATTCTAGAATTGTCTGTCTTTTTTGACTACTAAAGGAACGAGAAGCACAGAAGACCACAGTGTCCCTTGCTCAAGTACACAGAATAGGTCCTCCTTGTTCTAAGGAATCTAATGTAGTAAGTAAAATAAGGAAGGAAATAGAAAAAGTCAAAAAGTTTCCCCTCCATCAGAATAGAGAAAAGGGAAGAAAAACTCTGAAAAATGTGTCTGGGGAATCTAAATATACTAAATGAGATAATTTTATAAGAAAATAAATTTTAAGGAGGAACCAAGAGTATCAGGAAAAGAACTGAGCTTTCTTCCACAATTCCTCCCAAAAGAACTAGAAACACATCAGATTGAATTCTAACTAGGAAATCCAAGAGAAGTCACAATGAGTCATTTTTTCAGCCTAGGTCTACATAAGGGCATAAAAACACAGGTTTGAAGACATTTGGAGAGGAGGTCTAGACAGGCAACAGCCCTGCTGAGCACTGCAGTGCAAGGAGTAAAAAGAATCAATGTTATGTACCAAGACAAAAAGGATTTGTTCCCAGATCCAATGGAAGGGTTTGGCCTTGTTTAATGCAAGAATAAATATCAACTGATAGAACTGGATAGTTCTGATTTTCAACTATGCAGTTCCAAGTCACAGATCTCGAGAGGACTGAAACAGGACTTATGCTGCATGGGTAGCAATCCCAGAGTGAGTAATGGTGGTAAACTGTAGGCTGTGGAAAGAGTAGGGAACCCTTCCAGAAGCAAGCAGCAGGTTTATGGTTCCAAATCCAGGGTAAAGGAGAATGGTAGTCTCAGTTTCAGCTTCAAGTCTAGGCTGAAGGTTTTAGCATGATAACCAGATGAAGAAACATGGTCTAAAGGGAAGCCTACAATTCTGGTACTTTGCTACTACAGTGGCTGAATATAATCACAATCTACTAGAAATCCAGATAGTAGCATATTTTCCCAAGTTTGCTATTCAAACTCAAACCAGGTCAGGGCTTGAAGAACCTAGATGAGAGGTGGGAGAATTGTTAAGACTTTCCACTTGGCCACATCACTGTAGGAGTATTGAAAGCATGCAGGTCCCCAGTCTGAGCTGCCCCTGAGATCATGTAATAAAATAATATTCAATGCTTCAAGAAAGCAGCAGCAAGAGTCAAGAGGAGACAAAAGCCCAGACAGACATTTTTCCCAATGATGCATAGAACTTGACTCTAAGATAAAGTCCAAAGTCAAAAAAGGTTGAAACAATGAGCCACCATAAAAAGTATCTCACTGTAAAGAAGTGATGTTATGTTATGTTGTTATTTTATGTTATGATGATAAAAATAGACCCAGAACAAGAGATTTATTTCAAAGGTTTTAAAAGCCTTAAAAGAAAGCACAATTTTATATAGGTACAATTAAAATTCTTGTAAAAGATAGTTTTTAAAAGAGCTAATTTAAAAATTTAAGTAAAAATGAGGGCTAGAGAAAAAAATGGAGAAAAAATAGAGCTATGAAAAAAAAAGTATTAAAAATAGGATTAGCAGCTTGGCATGAGAAGTATAACATTTTACCCAAGCAACAAAGTTCCTGAAAATCAGAATGGACAAAATGGTAAAAACTAGGCAATGTTAAAAACAAAGTCTAAATATTAAATATAAAAAGAATATATAAAATATCTTATAGCAAAACAACAAAAATAAAACTGAACAGGAAAAAAGACTGAAGAGAAAAAATTTAAGAATCACTTAATTGAGAAGAGTGGTTTGTAAAAGAGAGATTTAAAGAGTGGATAAGAACCTGTGGTTGGTCTCTGAGGGGAAGAGAAGAAAGGCAGGGGAGCAAAAGCACTCCGAACCAACGAGGAGCACTGATGTTGGAACAAACTACTCTTTTATCACTATCTTCTTCCCTATAAAGAGGAGGTGGGAAAAGTACAAGTGAACAGAATAGAGGGCAATATTTCAAAAAACATCACAACTGTGAATGTGATTAGGATGAACTCTCCCATAAAGAAGAGATATAGAGAATATCTGTTATAGAAGATATCAGAATGGATTTAAAAAAGCAAATCCAATAATACACTGTTTACCAAAAATAAAACAAAACAAAGACCCCACCAAAATAAACTGAACTGAAATAAAAAGATTCACAGAGAGTTAAAATAAGGGCCTGGAGCAAAATTTTTAATTGAAACAAAGATTAAGAACTCTGATCAATCCAATGACCAACCACAATTCCATAAGTCCAAAAATGAAGCATACTGTCTCCGTAATTGTGAAATGATTGCCTCATTGTACAGATGAGACACGTTTTTTTTTTTTAAAAAACCTAGTCAATGCTTGCCATCTGGGGGAGGGGGTGGAGGGAGGGAGGGAGGGAGAAAATCGAAACAGAAGTGAGTGCAAGAGATAATGTTGTAAAAAATTACCCTGGCATGGGTTCTGTCAATAAAAAGTTATTAAAAAAATAAAGTATATTGCATATAAAAAAATAAAATGTAAAAAAAATAAAAAATAAAAAACATAGTCAATATGAGAACTTGTTCTGTTTGACTCTGCTCTGTTTGTGTTACAACTTTTGTGTTTTACTTTGTTTCCTAAGGGGGAAGAAGGAAGAAAGGGGAAGAAAATTAATGCTTATTTGACAAAAAAAGGTTTTTAAGAAATGAAAATCAATACATCCTGTTACATATTCAATTTGTTTTTTCCTTTTTTTATTATACCTTTTTATATACAAAACATATACATGGGTAATTTTTTCACAGTGACCCTTGCAAAAACTTCTGTTTCAACTTTTCCCCTTCTTCCCTCTACTTCCTCCCCAGATGGCAGGTAGTCCCATACATGTTAAATATGTTAAAGTATGTATTAAATACAATATATGTATACATATTTATACAGTTATCTTGCTGCACAAGAAAGATCGGATTTAGAAAGAAGGTAAAAATAACTTGAGAAGAAAAAACAAAAATGCAAGCAAACAATAACTGGAAGAGTATAAATGCTATGTTGTGGTCCATACTCATTTCCCAGTGTTCTTTCTCTGGGTTTAGCTGGTTCTGTTCATTACAGATCATTTGGAACTGATTTGAATCCTCTCATTGCTGAAGAAAGCCATGTCCATCAGAATTGATAATACATGATATTGTTGTTGCCGTGTATAATTATCTCCTGGTTCTGCTAATTTCATTCAGCATCAGTTCATGCAAGTCTATTCAAGCCTCTCTGTATTCATTCTGTTAATCTCAATTTGCTTTTATATTTTAAAATATCACTTTAGAGCTATAAAAGATGATAATGAGAAATGATTGAATTTCAAATCTCCCTTTACCATTTTAATTTTTTTTTGTCTTTCAAAAAATAAAGGTTTCCTCTGTGACTTGCTTGCTGTCATTCATTCATTCATTATTTTTTGGCACCTGGACAGTCTTCACTAAAAGATCTAAAGATGATAGATTCTCAAAAAGCTATACCAACACAGCACACATGTTGGCAGGTCCTACTCAAGTATAGAGACTATAAACATGGAATCACGGACATGCTGCTATCCTGCTATCCAGGACTTTTAACAGTTGCTATAAAATACAGACTCTTTAGCCCTGTTTCTAAGGGTTTTTACAATCTGGTTCCCAATTACCTTTCCAGCATTCTTTCATATTACTTCACTTTATATATTTTATATTCTAATCAGACTAGATTATTGGCTGTTTCCCAATCTCAACTTGACTCCATTCATTTGCATAAATAGTACTCTAAACCTAGACTTCATCCTCTCCAATCTCATCCCCGTCTGCCCATGCTAGAAATGTTATACTTTCTCCTCTACCATTTAAAATTCTCTTTCTTCTAAGTTCAGTTCAGGTGCTATCTCTTCCATGAATCTATGAAACTGGCATTATTATGATAATTTTAAATATTGCCTTTGACTTTTTTGTTCTTGTCACAGTCTACTTTTTCTCATATTTATCTGTGTATATGCTTCTTCACATTAGTAGACTATAAACTGCTAAAAATCAGAGGTTTTATCATTTTGCATCTTTTTATTCTAGCACCTAACACTGTGTCTAGTGCCAGGATGGATGTTGGCTGAATTGAAGATATAAATCTGACTAATAAAAATTACAACCTAGTGATATATGAACATATAACAACCCAAATACAAAATAGATCATAATTCTATAATATATGTAGTTTAATAAATTTTTGCACACCACTAAATTGTTTAATTTGACTGCTGTGGTTAATTTAAGAAAATATTAAACAGCAGAAGGATATCACCAGAATGACAAATATTTTCTGCTGAAGAACTGAAGGTATTATATATGTGTATGTGTGTGTGTGTGTGTGTGTGTGTGTGTGTGTGCATGTGTGTGTATTTAGCAAAGGTTTCACGATAGACCACCAACATCAATGAAAATCATGGATCTTGTAAAATACTGAAGAACATGCAAAGCATCCTTACAAACTTTGAAAGAATGCAAAGATAATTGAGTCCTTGTCCTTACAGAGTTCACAATCTGGAGGGATTGGACAGACAAAGTAGGTCTCCTTCCCTCCTTCCCATTCCCCACTTACCTCTCCCTCTCCCTCATACACTCACACTCACACTCACACACACACACTCACACTCTCACACACACACACACACTCTCTCTCTCTCTCTCTCTCCTCACAACAGTATACTAATGATGGTATAATGTAATTGACAAACATGGCATTTTTTTTGGATGGAAGTCTCTGATCTTCTAAATACAAGTCTGATAATTTCTTGTGTCTGTGTCAAAATTTCCAACCCTGCTGCTGCTATTAGTCACACACCTGGGCTTCAAAAAGTCAAAAAGCATATTGGTGCATTGTCCAAACACCGATTTAATTTCTTTTTGCTATGAGATTGGGGTGACATTAATGTTATGACCAGGTTCAAGCCTTATGTTTTCTTAGTGTTCATTTCTTTATCTCTACTCAGGTAACCAATAAGTCAACCTGATGATGAAAAGCTTTTCAATTAGTTCTAATACTTCTATAAAGTGATGATTAACAAAGGGTTAATATTTCAGCCAATGTATCCATTATTTTGCTGTAGATCTATCATTTATTCAAGAAGAATATGCACTCAAATGGGCCCTGCCCTGCACTGAATTTAGGGTGCAAAATCAAACTTTGTTTTCTTTCATTTTACTAAGGTGGAGCTCTCTTTGTTCTTAACAACCAAGTTATTTTGTTCCTGAGATTGATAATTACTTGAAGTTGCCAAGGAAGTTACCATAAGGTCCCATGTTAAATGAAAGATCAGATAATTAAATCGAATAGAATAATAACAGTAACCATTATATTATAACCAACATTTATATAGTAGCTTAAAGTTTATTGAGCCCAACAACTCAAAGAATGTCATCTGACAGATGAGGAAACTGAGTGAGAAAGAAATTAAATGGCTTGTCCAGGCTTACACCTCTATTAAGTATTTGAAACTGGTTTTACTTTTAGGTCTTTCTGACTCCAGATCTAGTATTCTATTCTTTGCTATTGAGGAGACAATATACCTGTTATACAAATAAATCATGAATGTACATTATTGAGGCACAGAAGAAAATTGGTGGGCATTATAAAAACAAGTTGTTAATAACTCCCAATAATTTAATTCTGCTAGATTATGGAAGAAAAAATGGAATTTTATTTCATAACCTTCTTAATATTCTTAGTAGGTACTACTGCATGTTATGGTTACTTGTGTTGGCATCTTGTCCCCTATTAAAATGTAGGTTCCTTGATGGAAGAGAATGTCTCTTACCTAGATCTGATATCCATAAGTACCTATTTAACAAACCCTACCTCATTATTGTATTATGAATATGAAATATTGGCATTTCCCCTCATTTCTCACCTAAATGCCCTATTTTGGGACTTTTTTTATTATCTTCTCCACCCTGCTCTAAGAAATTCATCATTGGAATAGTCTCCTCATCCTCTAAGATGCCTTGGGACTCCAATTCATCCCTAATGTCTGCCTCTCTAACTAGAAACAAAGAGCTCAGTACAGACCTCTCATTTCCCATCTGGTGCCTTACTGTGGGATTTCTCTGGCTGAGTTTTCCACCACTCCTGCATCTTGTCCTTTCTCTTTACAACCACTCCAAGCTCCTTGAAGGCAGGAACTGTTATTCTTTTTTCATATTTACAAGCACAATGACTGGCATATAATGGGTGATTATTACATGTTTGATTGATCTTCTGCATCTAGAAAGTTCTCATATTCTTAGAAGGCTGAAAATTGGAAAAGAAATCTAAATGTCTCATGTTGAAGTATTAGCAAAGGACACTTAAAGGAAAAAAACTGAATTTTGCAATAGGAAGTCCTAAAATGCATAAGTTTACCATATGGTTCTTTTGAAAGTTTGTTTTTATATAATTTTCTTTTCTAATTATGAATTTGACAAACATCAACTTCATCAAAGATGAAGATGTCTATATACAAAGATGAACAACAAAAAAGAAACTTTTGCTGTTTGTCCTTCATTCTCAAAGAAAACCAAAATGATATCACTATGTTAGAGTCCAGTTAATGTGTCTGGCTGTAGCTAATTGGAGCAATATGAGCTTGGAATGTTTTGCCACAGATGGGACACAAATAGAGGAACCATCCCCAAATGTCTCATAGGGACTAACTATGCAATCTTGCGTTTCTTTTGGGCTAATTTAATCCTGGTTTGCTCATATATCACAGTATCTTCTCTGATGAGGGTATACTGTACTGGGCAGTCCTGTACCAGTATCTTCCATGTCAAACAATCAATTCTAACGTTAAGAGAAACCTTGAGAGTGTCCTTGTATTGCTTTTTCTCACCACTTTATAAGCACCTTCACATGCACCATGCTGTCCTTGATTCAAGCATACCCTTTCAGAGTTCCAGCCCTCTACACCTTCCGTATTTGAGTTCTCCATATAAAAGCCTTTTCTGGCAAGCATACATAGGACTATAAAGAAAGTCAAATATAATTATAAGAATATTTTTAAAAACCAGGTTCCCAAACCCAGGTTAAGAACTTCTCCTTTAGGTTGATTTCAGAAAAGCCTGGAAAAATTTAAATGAATTGACGCTGAGTAAAATGAGCAGAACCATGAAAACATGGCTCTTCTCAGCAATACAGTGATCCAAGACAATTCCAATCTACATCCAGAGAGAGAATTATGGAGACTGAATGTGGATTAAAGCATTCTATTTTTACCTATTTTTTGTTTGTTTGCTTTTTCTCTCTGATGATTTTTCCCTTTTGTTCTGATTTTTCTTTTGCAAAATGACTATCATGGAAATATATTTAAAATGATTGTACATGTATAATCTATGTCAGAATACTTACTGTCTTGGGGAAGGGGGAAGTAAGGGAGGGAAGAAGAAAAAATTCTGGAATTCAAAATCTTACATTTTACAAATGTAATTTATAATACAAAATCATATATAATTAAAATCTTACAAAATTACAAAAAAAATTACGTACTTGGAAAAATAAAATACTATTGAATTCAGAAGAAAAAAGAACTCCTACTCCATAACAGTGTGGTTCTAGTTTCCATTACAAAATATGAAGCAGAGACATAAGCAATATCAAATGTTTGCTGAACTGACAACATAAAGATTCTCAAAGACATTCTCCACTGTAAGAGTCTACTAATCAATGGGAAGAATAATGTATGAAAGTTACTGTTCATCTGCCAAAAAAAAAAAAAAAAAAAACACTGCAAAAGGAAGCAATTAATAATAAGGGATTATTTCTCTCTCCTCCAACTCTTTCCCAAATCTAGTCTTAAGGATGGATCCACTGAAAGAAGCATACCTCCCTATAAATTCTTAAACAAGTATAGGATACTGAAAAGAAGCCTCACATACTTTTCAAATGCAGCACTTGACACAGCTCCCCTCTCATAATGGACCCTAAAAAAAGTCATGCCAGTTTTAAGGCACTTTGTAAATCTACATTCACTCAAATCACATCTTGCTAGCTCCCTGTAATGTGCTTGATTTTATTAAGCAAATCAAAAAGTATACATTATAGTTGAGAGCAAAGGAATAATTCGGTCATCATGGCACTTTAAATGACAAGAAAACATTCCTCTTCCTCTTCCCAGAGGCTTCCACCTCATCAGAGGGCAAAATGCCTACCTGTAGAAAAAAAAAAACCAGAAAACCAGGAAATCCCTGAGAAGGGGAACATATGCAGGGACAAACAAGAATGCCCCCCATCCTTGGGTAACCTTGTCTGAGCCATTCTGCTCCCAAAAGAGCTTCTCAATTGGCCTTCCTGGCTGCAGTGCTTGCTCTCTGCTACCACCTGTTGGTTCTTAGACTCTTTGGGCTACGTGCTGTGCTCTACTACCATGTTCTAAGACTTGAAAGCTAACTTGCAAAGGAAAGTAAGCTCTCTTATTTCATATAGTAGCAGAGCATTATACAGTGGTTTTAACGGCTGTGCTTAGTTAAGCAACCAACAGAAAAGTAGGGTGAAGTCTCCTGACTTTCTCCAGCAGCAGTTAATGAGAAATAGGATGTCTCTATTTCCAGAAAACCCTAGAATGTATTTCCATAGGAGAATATTGAGGAGGTCCTCTTTGTAGCTTATCTGACAAGTAGGAATCCAGATGAGTTCACTTAATGTCAAAATTTAATGAACTGATGGGAACATGTACCTCTTCTTGAAGTCTTTTAAGAGAATTTTTAGACAATATAGTACTCTCAGTTTCTAATGGGAAAAAACCATTTTAAGGGAAAGTTGGCTCTTACCCTTTTGCCCTCTCCTGACATTATCCTCTGAACCTCTTCTGCTCTTAGCCCCTCTCTACATGGCTTTCTGCACTCTGCTTCGGGAGCCTGTGCTCAGTTCTTTGGCTCTCAAAGGACTAGTTCTCACAAAATTGGCTCATGGATATATTAGCTGGTCCAACACCTAACAGTTTTGATTCTTTTATGATCCCAGTCTTTTGAAACTTTCATGTGGTTGGTGTTTAATAAATGCTTGTTGACTGACTGTAAAGAATGTTAGGCGTCATTTTGCAGATAAGAATAGGACTAAAGAGTTAAACTTACTTAAAATTACATTTATTAGCTGTGTAACCCTAAGTAACCCTTAGCCTGTTTGCTTTAGTATACTCAGTTATAAAATGGGGGTGGATAAAAGTATCTGCCTTGAAGGGCTGTTGTAAGAATCAAATGAGGTCATATTTGTACAAACAAATAAAAACACCATAGTATCTAACATATATTAACTGCTACATAAATGCTTATTACCTTAGATAATCAAAATAATAGAACTATTCTTCCACAAAAAGCATTATCATCCTAGTGCTTTCCTATTAGTACCCACAACCACTAAAAATGCAATTTTAAAAAACTGAATGTACTGCTATTAAGTGTCTTTTTAAAAAATAATATTTCAGTATAGCAGATCAAAAAATAACAGATAGATGAGGTATAGGACATTCAAAGATATATAACTACTCCTGCTTGAATTAAGTTTATTTTGCCACAGTGAGCTGCTTCAACTAATAACTTTCTTCTATCATTAATCTGGGTTAAGGAATAAGGGATAAATATAAGGGATAAAGATAAGGAAAATTAGAAGATTCAACTCTTATATAGCCAAGATCACTTTATGCAATGGGAGAAAAGAAAAATAAATTCCCTAAACTATAATAATATTTATCATTAATTGTGTGGCAGTAAAGATATGGTATACTGTGAAACATCATTTATTAAATCTTGCCTGCTCTTTAATACTTAAGAGTGTATACATGATAGTTATTGGCATGTTTCAGGGTATTAATAATGTTCTCTTTTTTATTTTTAACACACATTGCTTTATGAATTATGCTGGGAGAGGAAAATCAGAGCAAAAGGGAAAAACCATGGAAGAGATTAAAAAAAAAAAAAAAAACAGAAAAAAGAAGTGAATATAGCATGTGTTGATTTACATTCAGTCTCCTTAGTTCTTTCTCTGGTTGCAGATAGCAGTAGCCCAAAGTCTACTAGGATTGTCTTGGATTGCTGAATCGCTGAGAAGAACCAAATCTTTCATAGTTGCCCATTAAACATTCTTGCTGTTATTGTGTACAATGTATTCCTGATTCTGCTTTCACTCAGCATCAGTTCATGTATATCTTTCCAGGCCTTTCTAAAACCAGCTTTTCATCATTTTTTATAGGACAATAATAATATTCCATTATTTTCATAAATCACAACTTGTTCAGCCATTTCCCAATTGATGGGCTTCTACTCCAATTCTTTGCCTTCACAAAAAGAGCTACTATAAATATTTTTTTCACGTGGGTCCTTTCCCCTCCTTTATGATTTCCTTGGGATACAGATCCGGTAATGGCACTGCTAGATTTTAAAAAAATGCAGTTTGAGAGCCCTTTGGACACAGTTCCAGATTGCTCTTCAGAATGGTTGGATCATTTCACAACTTCACCAACAAAGTATTAGTGTCTGTTTTCCCACATCCCCTTCAATATTTATCATATTTTTTCTCTCATCTTAGCCAATCTGAGAGATGTGAGGTAAAATCTCAGAGTTGTTTTAATTTGCATTTCTCTAATCAATAATGATTTAGAACATTTTTCATGTAACTTATAGATAGTTTTAATTCTATTATCTGAAAATTGTCTATTCATATCCTTTGACCATTTATTAATTGGGGAATGACTTGTATTCTTATTAATTTGACACAGTTCTTTATATATTTTAGAAATGAGAACTTTATCAGAAATACTGGCTGTAAAGATTATCATGAATGTATCAATTAGCAATTAGTCTAATCTAACTCATTCTCCCATTTTTCTTCTTTTTAATGTCATTTCTAACTCTTGTGTTATCCCAACTGGGACTGTGATATTAAAAGTGTATAGCTATTTGAGGATTTTAAGTATTTTTAATCAAAGGAAATGATTTTAACATATCTCACTAGTAACTCATTAGCAACAGAAGCTTTTAATAGCTAGTTCATAATTACCAGTTGATATTTGTATTTCAAAATTAAGGTATAAATATTTTGGTGTATGAAAACCTTATACTACTCCAAGACTACTATAGAAATACAATTCTATATCACATGTCAATGTTGACTTATTGCTATTTGTTATATGCATCCCTTTCAGTCAGGTTTCTTATGTCTTGATTAGTGTGGAGTTAGTATGTGTAACAAACCACTCAATGTCACCAAATTCAGGCTTGTAAGTACTCTTAGCACATCAATGAGAGCTACTAAGTGTCTGAGACCTATTTTGAACTCAGGTCCTCCTGACTCCAGGGCTAGAGCTTTATCTATCACCTAGCTGTCCCTGAACATGATCTTTCAAAAATTAATGATATTTTTGTTTTTAGGTCACTCATATCTAAGCACATCTCTCCCCAACCCCCTTAAAAATAGAGAGGGAGGAATAGAAGCAATCTGGCAAAATCAACTTATGGATCTGACACTATATATAAATATTCATACTCACCTCCCTCTTGTCTCTCATCTCTGAAAAGAAGGGCAGGAAGTGAATTTTTCAATGTTTCTCTGGAGCCAAGCTTAGATGTCATAATTATACAGTATTCAG
Source organism: Sarcophilus harrisii (assembly GCF_902635505.1). Lineage (NCBI taxonomy): Eukaryota > Metazoa > Chordata > Mammalia > Dasyuromorphia > Dasyuridae > Sarcophilus > Sarcophilus harrisii. The sequence continues at coordinate 53,805,062 of NC_045426.1, forward strand.
TTGAGATAGTTTGTTTTTCATCTACACTGTAGTAACTATGTATACTATTTTCCTATTTCTATTTTTATTATGCATCAGTGTATATATCTTTCCATGCTTCTCTGAATTCTTCCTATTAATCATGTTTTGTAAGCAGTAACAGGCCTTTATATTCAAGCACCACAATGAGTTTGGTCATGGGCTTGTGCTTTGTTTCTACTTCTTGGCTACCACGAAAAAGTTCTGTTATAATTATTTGGGAGAATACATATATACATATACATATACATATACATACACACACACACATATATTTTTTTATTCATGTTGTTTTTTAGTATAACTCTAAGGTATTCTCCAGAATAACTAAACCAAGTCACAGCTCCTCCTACTGTGGATGTATCTTCCTGTTGTTCAATTGTTTTTCAGTCCCGTTTGACTCTTGAATTCATTTAGGGTTTTCTTGGCATAAATGCTTGAGTGATTGGCCATTTCCTTCTTTAGTTCATTTTACAGATGAGGAAATTGAGGTCAGCAGGGTTAAGTGACTTGCTTATGGTCATAGAACTGTCTGGAGTAACTGGAAAGGTACCAACCAAATAATTCCCTCTAATTATAACAGAGCTACATGTGCATTATTTGTAATCTTTATCTTGACATCAATCTATCCTGAATTTTAATGGGGTGAAATTTTATCCATTAAATCTACCCCCATATAAACCATTCAATAAAATCATGCTTCCTGTATGTAGTTCATGAATTGTCAAGGTTATTTCCTTGACATCTTCATGTTACTGTAGTATGATGCTCAAAATTATAATTTTATCTTGTTTTATGCTGTGATTTACTGTATTTCTATTCCTCTATTTGTGTATTTCTCTAATTGTGTATTTATAATATTGACTGCAGGAGGAAGTAGTGTTTATTGTGTCTTACATTAAGATCAATCTAAACATGTGTTAAGAAAAATACTAAAAACAATTAATTTTTCAAATTTCCTTAATTGGTTACTTCCTCTCAAGCACAAGAAGTCTAATTGAGAGGAATAATTACTGATTTTTTGAGTTGTGGGACCTAGGTTTGAATTCTGGCTCATGTGTTTCCTACCTGTGTAATCCTGGGTTAAGACACAACTTCTCTGGAACTCAGATTTCTTTCTTTTATAAGGAGAGGAGTGGACTCAGTGACCTCTACTGTCCCTGTGAGCTATACAAAGACAATGTCACTGGTGTCAGGAGTGTAGGAGAAACGCAGGAAAGAAAAAAACTAGATCTTTATCTTTTAAGTTCACAGAAAGAAATCATTTCCCCCCAAATTCAATCATTTGAAAATGAGCACATATCAAAAAGAATGTTTTGGTAATATAATTAGCATTCAGGCTTTCTATTTTAGGGTAATAATAACAATTTCACTTCAAATTAATTCCTGAAGAATGCCAGGATATAGACACTTAGGGATCCAGCAAGACCACAAATGTGTCAAAGGAGAAAATCCCTCCATCATTCCCAAAGTTTATCAGAACTAAATGTTGTGACCCTTTCTGATTTAAGAATAACTCTGCAAGGCAAAACTAATCCATTATTGATTTAAAGTTTCCCCACCCAAAATAATATGCATGTTTCACTTAATTCTGATATAAAATACTTCATTTAAAATTTAAACCTCAAGAGCTATAACAAAACACTCCTTTCTAGTTACCATCCTTTGGTTGTAATACACGGAAAAATAAGGAATACAATCACAGGATTTACTTCCATAGGTTTTTGGTTCTTCCCATAGGTTTTTGGTTCTTCCCATTTTCTTTCAAAAAATGGATTTAATCTTATCAAAATTTTAGTCTCATTATGCCCTTACCAAAGCATTCTCTAGCCACAAATGTTAACCCTGTCCTATAGAATTTGATTTCTTTTCAGCAATGTCCCTTAATAAGTCTTCTTCTAGTCAGTCACTTTCACTCTTTTTTAAAAACTATTTTTCATCTTTTCTTGATATACTTATTCAAACATCTGTTAATTGTACTGTTTAAGTATTCTTTGCCTTAAATGTAAAGCTTCAAGCAGACAGAAATCTATTTCTCTGTCCTTAGTACAATACCTAGCTCATAGGCATAAAGACAAACCTTTTTTTATTGTGTGCTTTCCTTTGCTGTACTTTGCAGATAATTTTAAAATTTTTTAAATTAAAAGCAAACAAACAAACAAATCGAAGGTCTATGGGGAACCTTGCCTTTGGCAAGTTTATAAGTGCCATTTTTCCAGCAGCATGTGCTCATATTATATCTCTGTGCCACTCTTTGGTAATTCTTACAATAATTCAAAATTTTTCATTATTACTTTATTATCTGTTACAATGATCCATGATGTTGCTTTTGTAATTACTGTATTGACCATATAAGATGGAGAACTTAAATAAATGCAAGAGTTCTAATGTGCCACCAATCAGCCCTTCCCCATCTCTCCCCATTTCCTTTAGCTTCTCTATTCTTTAAGACACAACAATATTTAAATCAGGCCAGTTAATAACCCTACAATGGCCTCTAACTATTCATGTGAAAGGAAGAGTCAGCTGACATGGCAAATTTCATTGTTACCTTATTTTAAGAAACTGCCATAGATACCCCAACTTTCAAGAACCACCACCCTAATCAGTCAGCAGCTATCAACATCAAGGCAAGATCCTCTATCAGCAATAAAATTATAAGTTGATAAATTCTCAAGATGATGGCCACCAATTTTTTTAGTAATAAAGAATTTTTTAATTAAGGTATATACATTGCTTTATAGACATAAAACTTATTATAGACATAAAACAATTAGAAGCATAATTTTTCTATGAACAGGGAAACCAAAAAAGTCATATTATTTGCTTTACTGGTATGGAACCAAACCTGCAATATCTCTGAGAATATGCCTGTATGTGGGGGGGAGGGGAACATTTTTTAGAATAATGATGATAATAATTCAAGGATATTACAAGGTGAACAATGCAGCAATGCTGATATGGTCCTATTCTCTGGACCAAAAATGGGCCAAGGCCCAGTGCCTAGTAGGGATGAAGGAATTAATCAGGAAGGGAACAAAGACAGAATAGGAATGCAATGAATACTACATGGCTTTACTAACTCTCTAGAGAAACATTGGAAGATGCTGTCCATTGCTCAGACATTCACTTGTTTGAATAAGAATTCTTCTATTTATCTAGTCCTAATCTCCCACCTTGAAACTCCAGTATTGTATCTTCAACTCCTCCTGAGTATCTATTTTCTCCTGGATGTCTTGTTGCTAACTTCAAATGAATATGTCAATAGAACTCAACTTGAAAACAATTATGACAGATTCCTTCACAAAATACAAACTCCTCAGATAGATACTGATCACCCTTCTCAAGAATATTTCTTTTTTGTACATTTCTTTCCCTTTTAAAGCTCAAATTCCAGGAAGCATGGGCTACTAAGTCATTCTTATTAAACATTCCATCCATTGCTACAATGCTTTCACATAAAGCCATCTTCCATATCTGGAATGCTCTTCCTCATTTCTCCCTCTAATAAGCTTTGTTTTCTGTTATTTATAGTTCAGGTCTGATCCTTCCATTGTCAGTGCTCTCTTCAAATTATCACGTATAATATTTAACTATGAACAATTTGTTTCCCAAAGTGACAGTAGAATATAAGATTACGATGCTGATCAGCAGCAAGATCAGAAATGGGATTATAGCATAGTGCTCAGTCAGGACATATAGATTTCCCGGAGATTCTATATGCTTTGGAAGCCATCTCCAGTTTTCCAAGTCTTACTAAAGTAAGGATAAAAATTCTGATTTTCAAAATTAGAAAGAAAACCATAGGATGCTGAATTTAACTCTAATTCATAGAAAAATTTGGAAACTTATCATTAAAGTGATAGTAAACACAAAGAAAAGAAGTAGTGATCAAGAAAGAAGGAAACAAGACTGTATTAAGGACCTATTATGTGCCCGATACTCTGTTAAGAATTTCATAATATTATCTCATTTGATCCTTATGGCAACTCTTCAAAGGGGTGATGTTATCCCATCTTACAGCTGAAGAAACTGAGGCAGAAAAAGGTTCAATGACTTGCCCAGGTCCATACAATTAGCAAATGTCTGAGGCTGGATTTAAACTGGGGTCTTCCTGATCTGACTCCAGGACTCCACTGCACCACTTAAGACAACACAGCTTGCTTGATCAAGTATAGGAGACATCAGACTCATTTCATTTTCTTTCTGACAAGTTTGTCAGGTTGGGAGACCAGAAGATTGTTGCATGTAGCTTGTTTACTTACATATATAAATTTTAGTTTTTATTTGAGATCTTCAGTTTTTAAACATCCTTGTCATTAATATATGTGGTCCAGCCTTCCTACTGGATCCATCCTGTAATGCTGAGCCTTTCCCTCCCAGAATCATAGCATTTTAGGTCAGTAGGACCTCAGTGGCCTCCTCATTTAATCCACACCCCCAAAAGAACCAGTACGAAACCTGCCCAACAAGTGCTCATATCCAGACTTCATCTGAAGTTATGTAACAAGTGGAAGCCTATATACAGCTTCTATAAGCAATCTGCTCCACTTTTGAAGAGTTCCAAGGATTAGTTAGCTTTTCCTGGCACCAAGCCCTAAATTTGCTTCTCTGTAACTTCAACTTAAATGCTCCTAAATCTGCCCTCTGGGGTCAAATAGACCAAATCTCATCACTCTTCCACATGACATTTCTTCATGTCTCCAGTGATCATGGAGCTCACATCTCTCCATCTTTTCCATATGAATAGGATGAGAACTCTAACAAGTCCTTGCTGAAACAGGTTAACTACAAAATTCCCACAATCTAAATTTTTCAAATAAAGGAAATATGACTAGTTTAGCTTCTTCTAAATAGTCATGAACTGTGGCAACATGGTACAGTGAAAAGAGCTATAGATTTGAAGTCCTAAATTTCAAAGCTTACTCTTGTACAAGTGTGAGTCTGGGCAAGCTATTTAATATTTCTGGATCTCGAATTCTCATGGATGGAATCAGGAAGTTAAAATAGACTAGAAAGCCTTTCAAATCTCTTCAGGCTCTAAATCTATAATCCAGTGATTCTGCAGAAAAGGGGACAGAATCCTGCTAAAAAGTCTAACTCTATTCCAATAAAATACAGAATGACCCAGGCTACCTTCCTAAATGAACCATCTCCATGCCAATTACTTTTACCCTAACAAGATGTCACATGCCCTGATATCTCTATCAGCAGAGAATCTCTTTGAATCACAGTATCAAATGTATAAACTGTTCCTAAACACCTATATTTTTACTGAATCAATTAAGAAAACTCATAACCTAAGAATGAACAACCTACTTAATCAAATTTGCTTCTACTCACTGAAATAAAATGAGATAACTATACTTAAAATATATTGGGATTAGCTGAAATAACAAAACATACCTCTCAGTCTAGGTACATAAAGAGTTTCCAGCAACTTCATTGAGAATCAGGCTTAGGTAGCTTGAGGAAACAGGGAGCTTGAGCTTATTGTGTACTGGAGGAAAATAAGGGAAAATGAAGCATGACCCTGAGAGAAAGGATTATATTTTCCTACCTTGTCAACTGATTGAAAATGCCAAGAGAGAGAATGGACCAATAAAAATTAAGCATTCCTCCAGGAAATAAAAGAAGAAAAACTAAACAAATAAAACCTAGGAATCTTTTTTCCCTATTCACATTTTTGTAGTTACTATGTGTGAAAAATGGATGGTCTTTTTTCCTTTTCCACTGTTACGAAAATTAAATTGGAAAAACGAAACAAATTAGAAAACTGAAATTCACAAGGACATCAAGGAATAATCAAGGGTGGGGGTTACCTTTTCCCAAAAGAATATAAGCTCATTTGGAGTAGGGTCTGACTTTTGTGTTCAGGGGCTGTGACCAGAGAGTTGAAAAGAATCTTTTGTTCTCTGCCCTTAACCCTCCTCAGTTACCTTCCTCTTCTAGAATGGAAGTTCCTTGGGAACAGGGATTAGCTATGTAATGAGGGGAGGAGATTCATGTCTTCTAACTTCTACAACTTCTAACATCCAATTAATGGGGAGTCAGGGGAGGGCCTTGTGCTTCAGGAAAGGAAATAAAATGTTGCCTTTGGAGTTTCAAAGGTGTGTCTACTTAGCTAGGCACCCATTCTTGCAAGAATGTAAAATCTTTCCTGCATTCATCAGTGAGTCAGTGAAGTTCCTGGTAAGGTATTTTGTCTCTCACATAAGGCATATAATTTTCTTGGTTCTGATTACTGAACTCTGCATCAATTCCTATAGATCTTTTCATGCTTCTCTGCATTCATCACAAGAGCCTTGATATTTGGGCCCCAGGAGGGAAAACATTCAGCTCAAAGGAACTTCATATGGTTTCACAAGAAGAAAAAGAAGTTGTAACCCATTTGTTATATGAGTTTGCTCTACAAATTTGCTTCTACTTGCCCCCAAATCCTTTGTGTATCTGTGGAAAAATATATCAAACTTTTAAAAAAATTTAAATTAAGTGTCTGCTGACGTCTTTTGTTTCTCATATCATCATGAAGCGGGTTGTGGTCCCTTTAAGAAACTGTATTTCCTATTGATTTTTGATTCCCTTCAGATTGATCTGTGATTCCTTTCAGATTCCCATCCCCTCCTGGCAGAGACATATCAGTCCAGGAAGCCAGGACCTTTGATTCACAAGTCCTGGTCAAAAGCACCCCTTTGAATTCCAATAGGAGATCCAGACTTGTCCAGACCCCCACTGGATGTGAGCCAATTTAGGCTCTCCCAGCCCCAACTGGTTCTGATCTGCTCCGGTTGTCCCAGCCCCCATTATGACTTGTAGATGTTTCCCAACCCCCACCAAGACAAGCAATATAATGAGCTTCCATCAACTAAGGTCTTTGCAGATGGACCTCAGTGGCTTACTCAGCTACCAGGACTTTCTGCCCACTGTGAATTGCATTCTCAGTGCAAAACTCCATTTTCCATGCATCTGCCTGCTGGAATAATATTCTTTTCCAGTGCCATGCTCTCTTTACCCTCACCTATTTCCCTAATCAGACTTTATGCCTCTCTGTCAGGATTTCTACTCTTACTTCCAATCCCCATAATAAACCCTTTTTATCAATCTAGGTTTTCTGGTCTGTAAATTCTTTTACAGAGTACCTCTGCACCGCCAGAAGGGAGTCCCCCAAACTCCCTATCCTTGTGCCGAATCCCAAGGGGTTGCAAGGGAGCCAAACCTCTCCATTTGGTTCTCTGAACCCCGAACCTGCCTCTAGACCTCATTTAACTCCCTGACCATCAGAAACCCTAATTTCATTTTGGTTCCCTAAATCTAAACCTCATCAATCATACTTATCCCAAGTATTCCTGTCCTCCCCTTCTCAGAGAATCAACCCACAACTAATGGTAATTTTAGAGAGGAAAAAAATTAGCAAAATTGATTAATACATCGAAAACATCTCCAAACCATTTCATTTGTTATACCTGTGGACTCATCTTTCCTTTTCCGAGTCCTGCTTGATCTTTATAATTCTGTTACTTTTACCCTTATAGTTGTTTATGTTGTTGGTTTCTTTTTTTTTCTATTTACATTTTTGTAGTTACTGTGCAGATTTTCTCAGCTCTGATTACTGAACTCTGCCTCAATTCCTCAATTTATTTAATTAACCACTTACTAGATTGCAGCAAAACATCTGAAAAAAATCTTTCCTGACATTTTTGTGAACAAGATTTAAAAGGCGTAATTTAGCTAATAGTAGAGTGTGGTGTATTTGGAATTGGTTGGATGGTCCCTTCCAAATAATTGTCATTTATGGTTTTATCTCATTTTGCAAAGAATTTTGCATTCTATTTATCTAATAGAATGTCCTAGAAATGTGTGCTTGGTACTTTGGTGGATAAATAACAACTGAGGAAACAATATGAACTATATGATTTATTAGCAAAACAGGTATAAATGCAGTCAAGGTTCTCCCTAGTCATTCCAAAGATTCTGATTCTGGTTTCTAATTGGAGAAAAGATGAGGGACTTTTCAAGCTTGGAAGTGGAGAACAAACAGGTTCAATTCTCTGAAAGCAGGGGGGAAAAAAGAATTGTCCTATTTCCCCTAAGCATCAATATCTAATCAAAGATTGAACCAGATTTCAGAGAAGACATATGGGTTGCTTGAGTTGTACAACTGTGAGAAAACTCCCTGAATAAAGGTCATGCCATTAAGGCATTCTGGTCAGCATAATCTAGGTTCTTAATGGTCTCTAATCAACAGGTAGAGGTAGTTCAGCTTCTTGTTCATATAAGGACAGGTTCAAACAACATAGTTAAGTTTCCTCACAAATCCTGAAACTAAATAAAGTTCTCTCACAAGACAGAAATTAGACTAGACAGATAACTAAATAGAAAAGGAACTGAGTTACATCCAGAATTGAGTCATAAAATGGAGACCACAGACTTGCTCAATTCCCACAACAATGTAATTTAGGTGTTTTCATCAAAAATATGATGTTTATCAAATCTGTAGATTACATGAAGCTAAAAACAAGAGAGATGGCAGAATCAGAATTCAAAATTATCTCAGCAGATTAAAAAAATGGGCTAAAAATAAAAATTATGATTGGATAAATTAAGGAATGGTTAAAATTCCTATGAATGCTAACCCTAAGGAGTCAAATGAGAATGGCATGGGAAGAATGACGTTGAAGCCTCAGACCAGAAAAGAAGGCTGTTTTGGTATAGATGGATGAATACTGAATAGGGCAAACTGAAGGTCATTGATGGCCCTATGAGCTAGTTGAAGAACTGGGGGAGAAAGAAGCCCATTCCATACTGATTTAAATCAGTATTTGACTAGTTTAGTTGGCCTTTTACCAGTCATTTAACTATTATGAGGTGTGCTCCAGGAATACAACAGACTTGTTGTATCAGAAGATACAAGACTTTTCAGAAAGAGGCCTAGATTTATTCAGAAACATATCCCCTTAGGCTGATGTAGAATTGTATTGTATTCCATACCAATTTTTGTTGTTGCTGTTATTCATTTTCAATGAGGGCCAAGGACATCACAGATGATTTCTCTTAACTTGTGTGTGAATTGGATTTAAGTGTTCCAAAGACAGGGTAAAGAAGCACAACTGTCTTTCTGAATTTTTAGCACTTTCTTTGGATCATATCCTATCCAGAGCTCAAAAGGAAGAGAAAAAAAACAAACCAAATAATTACAGCAGGAAGAATAGAAACTTGACAGGAAAAAGGAAAAAGAATGAACAACCCCTCTCTCTAATTTTTCCCTCTCATGCTTGTGGCGCTCACACTCACTCACTCTCTCTCTCTCTCTCTCTCTCTCTCACACACACACACACACACACACACACACTCCCTTGTCACAAGTTTCTCAATTTAATTTCCAATTGAGAAAGGTAAATTGAAATATCATTGACCAATGAATGGTATCTTTTAATCAATATTCTGTATGCCAGACAAACCAACCACCACCACAACCCAACTGCCTCCTCCTCCCTTCTAATACCTCACTTTTCATCTAATTAATCATGACTAGAGGATTATCTGCCTGTTGAAATGAAGTTATGTTCTCTTTATTCCTTTTTTGTTCTCCTCTAACAAGGTAGTTTTTCTTTTGTGGGTAACAAGGGTGAGTGCCCATGCCAAATAAATAAAGTAACATTTTCTCCTCTAGGCTGAAATACTTCTTATGTAACTTACATAACTCGGATATCTGAGTATAATGTTATTCACAATTTTTAAGACATATTCCCTAAGTCACGGAATATAAAGCAGTGAGTCAAGTTAATTCAATTTCCTATCTAAAAGTATACATGAAAGAAAAATTCAAGATTCATTTTTCCTAGTAAATAGATCCAGTGATGTCTAGTAGAATAACCACTAAACTAGGGAGTAACCACTAAACTAGGGAGTAAACAAACCTGAAATCTACTCCCAAAACAAAACCATTTTAAAAAACCATAGCTTGCTATTTATAAAAAAGTCAATAATTGGCTAAGATGACAAGATAATGATAAATGTTGGAGGGGATGTGGGAAAATAGGGACACTAATGCATTGTTGGTGGAACTGTGAACTGATGCAACCATTCTGGAGAGCAACTTGGGACTATGCCCAAAGGACTAGCAGTGCCCCTACTGGGTCTGGATCCCAAGGAAATCATAAAGGAGGGAAAGACCCACATGTGCAAAAATGTTTGTAGTGAATCTTTTCATAGTAGTAAGGAATTAGAAACTGAGTAGATGCTCATCAGTTGGAGAATGGCTGAATAAGTTATGATATATGAATGTTATGAAATATTATTGTTCTGTAAAAATGATGAACAAACTGATCTTAAAAAGGCCTGGAAAGATTTGCAAGAACTGATGCTGAATGAAACAAGCAGAACCAGGAATACATTGTACACAATAATAGCAAGACTTGGTTCTTCTCAGTGGTTCAGTGACCCAAGGCAATCCCAATAGACTTTGGATAAAAAATGACATCACTGCATCCAGAAAAAAAACAAGGAGATTGAATTTTACATAAAGCAACACATGCTTTGCTCACATTTTCCCCCTATTTATTCTGGGTTTTGTTTTTTTTTCCCCTTTTATTCTGATTTTCTCTCTCAACATGATTCATTAAAAAATGGTATAAAACGAGTCCTGATCTTAAGAGTGAGGATACTTGGGTTTCACTCATGATTCTTTCTAGCTAGGTAAGCACCATGGGTAAGTCACTTTAGGTCTCTAGGCCTCAATTTTCTCACCTATAAAATCTGGATAACAACACTTGCATTACCTATTTCATGGATTGCTGTGATCCCTCATAAAGTTTCTTGTAAAACTGTGCAGGGGGAAAAAATACATCCAATACTTTACCACTTTTTTGTTACCACTGCCTTAATTTTATATCAGTCTCTGTAAATACTTTGACTTCTTTGAGTTTAATGCAATATAAATATAAACATACTATATATCATTATTAGGACAACATAATTCTTTTAAAATTACTATGCAAGAACCTCACAACAGTTAAATATATAATGATTTCTGTTCTAAGATCTCTCTGGGAAAACTACTATGTTTTGTTTTTAAAATTAGGACACCACAGATTTGGAGCAAAAAGGAGACATATCCCTAATTTTTCAGAGAAGAAAAATGAAGTGCAGAGAAGTTAGTCACTTGTATCAGGTTGCAAAAGGTTCAAAGCAAGGCTGTCTGACTCCTAATGCAGTAGTTTTTAACTACAAATTCATTCAGAATTCAGGTGTTTACAGCATATAGAAAGAACATTTTCTGTTTTAACATACAGGTAGATTTCTTAGAAGCAGCAAAAAGCTTAAGGAGATCATGTTTTAAGCAATAAACTGAAAGTAGAAATTAAACGCCAATATAATATTCCAGTTCTAAAGTTCTAATCATATTCAGTTTCAAAGACATCTAGAGATCATTACAATACTAAAAGATATTTTAGCTTTTAAATTTCCATATGAGATGAAGTCAAGGAACATATCTTATTTCAGACTAATGCTATGTAAATAAATGTGATAAAGTAGGATGACGTGACCCCAGGACTTCAAAGACTATGCCAAGAGAAGGCTAACTGGGAGGTTTGCCCCAATTGGCATGATTAATTGCCAGTATGAAAACTGGGGGTGTCCAACGACTAATCTTAGGTCAGAAGACTAATTAGCAGCTTTGGCTGCAGGATGATGCTATACCACCTCTTGAAGACAATGAACCACAATATGAAGGGCATACAATCTGCTTGGATTGGATGAAGTTACAGATCCCAGCTACTATAAAGCGATCATATTCTCAATCTCCACATAATAAAGCGTTCAGCAGGATTTTCCTGCTTCTCCGAGCTCTCACTTTTCCTCTCTTCTATAAAGAAATACAATACATTTATTTACTACCTACCACACTAAACTGCTGGTCAGACCATAAAATATATGTGAAATACAACAAAATTCAAGATACCTAGCTTTTAGATAAGTTGGTCATTGCATATTTTCTGATTCAAATTAATTTTAAAGTCACTCTTAAGGACAATAGAACACAAGTACATAATAGATTAAAAGCACTATTAACTAGAGTAAAAAAATTATCTACTTCATTTAAGATTTAACTTGGATCAGTTGAAAAATTCAGTGAAAAAAATTTTTTAAAATATATTGATTTTTGTCATATATCAAATGAATGAATTAAAAGGCCTTTAACAAGCGCCTATTATGTGCCAAGAACTGCACTAACAGCTAGGGACACAAATACAAAAGCAAACTATCTTAGTCTACAAGGAGTTTATAAGGCACGTTCACTATCCCATAGTGGGCAAATAACACTGGACTTAAGAGCCAAGAAGACCCAAGTTTGAATTATGCCTCAACCCTAAACAAATAACTGAAATTCTCTCTCCATTTTAGAAGAAAATAATTGCACTATAGAAATGTTAGGTATCATTGTAACTGCTGTAGTTATTCAAATGAAGGAGTTAACAAAAATGGGATAGTAGGGAGGAATGAGAATATAGGAGAGCAGACACACACCATTTTCTCTTAAGAACAATAGGGATGGGGCAGCCAGGTGGTACAGTGGGTAGAGAACCAGCTCCGAAGTCAGGAGGAGCTGAGTTCAAATCAGACCTCAGACACTTAACACTTCCTAGCTGTGTGATCCTGGGCAAGTTACTTAACCCCAATTGCCTCAGGAAAAAAAAAAAAAAAAAAAAAAAAAAAAGTGATCTCCAGGATATGCTCCTTGTTAAGAAGATGGTCTTGGAAGGGAGTAGAAAGCAAAGAAAAGCTTGTCTGGGATCTGCCCTAACAATAGGCCAGATGAAGTGAGAGAGTGACCAACCAAACAAGACAGAATATTAGGTATGATCATTTAGCTCTGACAGTTTCACATAAGATACATTTTCTTCACTTAAATTTATTAATTCACTAAAAGTTTTCCAATGTCATCCATGTATTTCTTTTTTAAAGGTTACAAAAAACGAAATGTAGCATTTACTTGATAATTATCAAAACAAAATATTATATCTTTATTTTCTTTATTAATGAATTGCCATGCTGATTCCCAAGTATAACATTTAAATAATTTGAATAAATAAGCATCTAGTAAGTCAAACTATTTTTTCCCAAGTAGTTCTATTTCATATCAAAGTCAAAATCTAACAGCAGAAAATACACATGAAATAACTGTGTATCCATAAGCAGAAAATATGGCTATTTCATAGCAGAGTAGTCTAGTGGGATACAGCAGTAAATATAAACATAAGTCTTTATTGCAATGTCATCTTTGGGATATTCAATTCTTTACACAAAATACTAATGCTCCTTAAGAAAAAGGAAATGAATTGTTTTTTTTTAAAGCTTGAGATGAAATAAAACAAAAACACTAGAAAAATTGCCCATGCTAACGCTAAGCAAACTGCATTACTGTTTTACTCAAATTCTCCACACTTTGCAATGGGATTAAGTTAATAGTTTATTGTCTGTAAAGGTGTTAGGTCAAAATATGTTAAGGGGAGGGGAATCTTTACTTATTTTACTTTACTTATTTATATGAGAGTCAAAGCAACATAAAAATCTATTTAAATGATGTAGAGTAAGTCAAGGCACTAGATTTATATGCACACAGAAAAACTGTTTTTACCTACCCAATTTTTCCAATACATTCCCAGTCAGAGAAATTTAACCAGAAGAAAGTCAGTGAACTTTTTAAAAAGCACATACAATCTACATCACTGGGTATATTTATCATACATAGGCAAACAATAGTTTATCATAGCAAAATATTTACAAATGGTTAATCACTAAGTTCTGCTCCAAACCTAGATAAACATTCTCCTCACAAGGTTGTCTCAACCAATGTACTTTCACAATAATATTTTTAATATAATTGTAGCTCACTGATATGAAGAAATATCACCAATTCCATGGAACTAACTACCCCTACAGAATCATCACCTGACATTTCACATGGAACACACGAATGAAAATAGGCCATTGTACCTATACTGAATTAATCTTAAGTTGTCTCATTTGAAAGAAGAGAAAAAATAGTAGCAGACTTCCTATTTTCACAAAGTAGTAGGGCCCCAAAGTAGTCCTATGCTATACTGGTGTCATATGGCTAACAATTCTTTCTAGTAATAAGTTATAGTTGAATATCGGTCAATGACAAGACCATATGATTAAATCCAGTGACAAAAATACAACCAATATTTATTATCTATTATCCTATGGTAGGAACTTAACATATAAAGAGAAAAATATTTTTTGCTCAAGAAACATATTTTATTAAAACAGAGTACAACATGTACACGGTGGTTAAGCATAACACAAAATAATATGAGGATGGTCCAAGTACTAACAACCAGAACAAATGCAACAGATCTTGCTGAAGGCAAATACTTTCTGTGAGTATAAAAATTAGTGCAGAAATATGCACTTTGTAATATGATCTTATATTACTTAAAAGTAACTGTTCTGATTCCAGCTGTGCATTTGATTGATATAATTATTATTTTTTTAAATTTAATAGCCTTTTATTTACAGGATATATACATGGGTAACTTTACAGCATTAACAATTGCCAAACCTCTTGTTCCAATTTTTCACCTCTTACCCCCCACCCCCTCCCCCAGATGGCAGGATGATCAGTAGATGTTAAATATATTAAAATATAAATTAGATACACAATAAGTATACATGACCAAAACGTTATTTTGCTGTACAAAAAGAATCAGACTCTGAAATATTGTACAATTAGCTTGTGAAGGAAATCAAAAATGCAGGTGTGCATAAATATAGGGATTGGGAATTCAATGTAATGGTTTTTAGTCATCTCCCAGAGTTCTTTTTCTGGGCATAGCTAGTGATTGATATAATTATTTATGATAATATATTATTTATGTAACATTCACTTTTAAAGAACTCAAAATAACTGAGTCAGCCTGTACCAAAAGTAAAGGTGTAATTTATCTCCTTAAGGAAAAAAAATAAAAAATAAAGATCTAAAAATGTAATTTAATAAAAAATAGAAAGCAAGAATAATTATTCCTATTTTACTAATCAGAATTTAGTCACAGAATGGTCAAGTTACAGTCTAGATCAGGGCTTCTTAAACTTTTTCTACTTGTGACTCCTTTTCATCCAAGAAATTTTTACGTGATCCCAGGCATATAGGTATATAAAATAGATATTTACAAATTAAACATTTACTGATAATAAACCATAATTTTGTGACACACACACATTTTGTTATGAGACTCCATATGAGATCACGAACCACAGTTTAAGATGCTAGATGACTGATCTGAAAGAAATGACGCAGGACTTATAAAATAAGTTTAGATATATTAGATCATGACTTCTGAGATCTCTTCTAGTTCCAAACTTATGATCATGGATTCTTATGAGAGAACAGTAATTTTAAAACTAAAAAGTGTTATACAAATGTGAGCTGCTACCATGATTAAAGTTAAAGGCTTGAACTAAGTAAGGTTGGTGTTAAAAATTATGATTAAATATACTTTCAGTTTGTTTATAAGATCAAATCTAAGGTCAGTGAACAGTGACAGAAGGAGGAAAAGATTCCCAACATAATTCCTATTTTTTTTTTAATCACACAATCTGGAATATATTGCTTTGATTTTGTTACTCTATCAAAGAATTTTTTAATGTGTGAAATGTCTTTTCTTTTCCTCCTCTTTTTTTTTTTTTTGGGGGGGGGGAGTTAAGTGATCTGCCTAGGGTCACACAGTTAGGAAACGTTAAGTGTCTGAGGCCAGATCTGAACTCAGGTCCTCCTGATTTCAGGGCTGGTACTCTATCCATTCTGCCATCTAGCTGCCCCTATTGTGTGAAATTTCAAAGAAATAAAGTACTAAAAGAAAAAAATCTTAAATGAAGTAATATCTAAATGGGAGAAAAAAAAAGTTTGGTTAAAAGATAAGAACCACCAAAAGGCATATTTCAATATCATGGTGACTTCAAGGGTTTCTTTTTTTATTTCAAACTTTTCGAAGCTAAAAGGAAAAAGCAAAATAACAGTGTTCAGGTCTTTAAAAAGAAAAAAAAATGCCCTAGATAAGAAGTACTAGTCATGGATCATTTGTGATGAATTAAAAGCACCCTATTACTTGATGAGGTAAAGAAGCAGACAGTACCTTTCTGAAATAAACATATCTAAGAATGTATTCTCATGCTTTTCTACCCTGCTTAAGAACGAAAGACACTGGAAAAGTTTGGTGGGTGGACACCACCAAGAAAATTACTCTTGTCAGATGGATTTTTTGGAAAAGCTTATGTGAAAACAAACTGTTAGGTCTGAGAAGCCAATCCTTTCTTAATAGGAAGGCTTTAAAAGGTTGCTTCTTTTAAGTCTTCATCTTCTGTGTGTTATAGTATCATATTCTACTAAAGCCCAAATGTCCACTTCAAAGTGATTTCCACTAACCAAGGAAAATACTGTTGTTATGGATTATCAGGACTACATCTATTTCCTATAAATGCTACCATATTGACAGCCCCCAAAATACTTACTAGCTGTATTTCTGGGCAAGTCACAATCTTTGTTGGCCTCAACAAAGTTGTTTCCTCAACTCTAAAATAGGCACAACAACACCTATCTCCCAGAGTTGTTGCGAGAATGAAATGATATAATATTTGTAAAGCACTTCATCACAATGCCTGGCACACAAAAGGCTATAATAAAAATATTGGCTGTTGCTGTTACTATTATTATTAATAAGTTAATAAGAAAAGAATAAAAGAAGTTAGAAAAAGTTATATTCCATAATATCAACACATAAGAAAATATGGAAAATAGATGAATCAAATTATGAAAAATTAATATGCTATCATTTTTTTAAAAAATCCCCCCAAAGCCAGAATATTTTCCCACATTTTTCATTCATATGGTAGGTACAATGTGGGAGGAAGAAATGGAGCAAACTTTAACTCAATAGATAATTCTGTGAAATTAAAGAAAAATACTTTAAGAATAGTTTTGCAAAAATGTGCAAGTAAGTAGTGACAGACCTAAGAGTACTTTCTAGTAGTCAATTAACCTATTATCTAAGCAAATTCCCAATATCTGAACAGTTCTAAAAAACAAAACAAAACAAAACAAAAAAAAAACCACTTCCCATTTATTTCTTCTTCCTTCTCAGAACAGATGTGAATATTAGTTATTCAGAATCAACCATGGATTATTTGGGAGAAAATATAAAACAGATGCAAATACGACAATTATGACATTAAAGTAATATACTCAGGGTGGATCCCTTCTTTCTAGTGCTGTTCAAAGTAGAAATATGTTCAACAAATGATAATGATGAATACTGGAGGGGATGTGAAAAAACTGGGACACTAATATATTGTTGATGGATTTGTGAATGGATACAACCATTCTGAAGAGCAATACAGATCTATGTATGCCCAAAGGGTTATCAAACTGCATACCCTTTGATCCAGCAGTGTCTCTACTGGGCCTGTATCCCAAAGAGATCATAAAAATGGGAAAGGATTTGTGGTAGCCCTTTTTGTTGTGGGAAGGAACTAGAAACTGAATGGATGCCCATCAGTTGGAGAAAGGCTGAATAATTATGGGTATATGAATGTTGTGGAATATGATTGTTCAGTAAGAAATGACCAGCAGGATGATTTCAGAGAAGCCTGGAGAGACTTAATAGGAACTGATGCTAAGTGAAGTGAGTAGAACCAAGAAAACATTGTACACAGCAACAAGAAGATTATATGATGATCAACTCTGATGGACATGGCTTTTTTCAACAACTTAATTTAAAAATACCTATCACAAATATAACTTGTACTTTACCTTTTCATCTGACAGCAACTTAAGTTACACTTCTCAACACAGCACTGTTTTTGCCACTGTCTACTTTGCTATATACTTAAGTAAACTGAACATACTAACTTATTCCCTACCTGCATCTTGCTTAATCATTCCTGATATTATGACTAATCAGTTTTTCTCATTATTAAATATCACCGAGTTTATCATGTAGAAAGCACCCGAGACATTAGAGAAGGGAAAAAAACATTTAATAAGAGCTTACTATGTACCAGGCTGTGCTAAGAGCTTTACAATGCTATCTCATTTGATATGGGAAAGAGTAGAGTAGAGCCATGTTAGTCCTAGAGGTATTCATAAACCTTTTCAGCACATTATCCCCATTTCAAGCATTCTATGTTCCTTCCAAACTAGACACTTTGCTGTTTTTTGTATTCAATATGTCATCTCTCACTTCTGCGTATTTATACGGAACATGAAATTCACCTTCGCTACCTGCCTAACAAAATCCTTCTTTTCCTTTTTCAGTTCCCTGATTTTCCCAGATGAAGTGTTCTCTCCCTTCTCAAATTTTTCTCAAGCAGCAGGCCTCAATCTTTCTTCTGTCCTCATCAAACTCTACCATGAAGAGAATGGGTCTCTTCATTACATTTATCTTTAGATATGTTGCTGCCATACCCCACCAGTAGAACAGAAGCTCTTTGAGAGCTTCATTTTTGTATCCACAAGCACCTTACATACAGCAAGAAGATTAATTTCACAGAATTAAGTTGCATTTTAATTGACAATTTTCATAATTTTTTTATTCCTCTGTTTAATTGCTCACTTTCCTCCTTTATATTATAATTCTTTATATGCTTAAGATTCTAAAAGTACTTGAAATACTACTCATTCCATTAGTTCACTAAATAAATATTTACTGAATCTTTATAGGAGATGCATCATGGAAGTATGACTCCAATTGTATATGTGTGTGCTTATTATGTGTGTGTATGTATATACACACTTATACATATTAAAGTCTACAAATTATTTTATGCCAGGTAGAGAACAGACAAAAGGTAAACGGGTTTTGTTCCTCTCTAATCCAATTGGGTTAAAAATAGCTTTCCCTAATGGTTATACTGGCCCATTATTCAGTAACACAGTAATGCAGTAATAAAAATAGATGATTGATCTCAACACATTATTGGGGAGAAAAAAGAAAGATGGGTCTAAGAATCAGAATTTAATTTTTTGTCATTTTCTGCTCAGAATAAAACACCAGCTGGTTCACAAATAGTCAACTCATCTATCAAGAGTATAGTAGGTGTTGTGGTCTAGTTTTGCTTTAAAAGTATCTCAGCCTGGGAACTCAGTGGTTGTTTTTTTCTTAATTTTAGCCTTATAAAGTACCTACCAGGTTTTAGTAATAGCTGCAAAGCATCCTCAACAGCACCAAGGACCTAAATGAACAATGATTCTTTCACTACCTGACAAAGCTGTGTAAGCTAAGCTTCCAGGATGGGGGGGGGGGATTTTTAACCCAATTGGATTAAGAGAGAATGGAAAAGAGGGACAGAAATAACTTACCTGATCAACCTCTAAGTTCAGAAGCTCAAGAAAGGAAGGTGAAGATAAGCAGGGAATGAAGAGAGTCCTTCTAAACTTTGTCCAAGAGTCCAGAATATAAACCTGAGCAACTGGTGAAGGACTAAGTGCTTTGCCTCTAGGATAATGGCAGAGTTTGGGATTTAACAACTCTGACTAACAACTAGGGATGTGAAGGATGCCTGCTGAATTGCAACACAAGGATCTGCTTGAATTGCTGGTTGCAGGGAATGAACTGTAACACATTTTAGCTGCCAACTACTGCATTTCTGAAATAGGGTATTTCAAGTACAAGACAGTGGGGGGGGGGGGGAAGGGGGAGGCTGACTCTTGCCATTCCTCTTTCCCAAACTGCTAAAATGTTAGTCTTCTCATTGTACAAAAAAGGGAGGCGAGCTGTCACTGCAGAAAAATCAATATCCTCCCCAGAAAGGTGTTTGTGACTCTTTTTTATTCTTAGTGTGATTTATTCTGAAATGTTTTTTCCTAAAAAGTTATATACTTGGGATCTAATTTTCAATTATTTTTCAACATAAAAAAGAATTCTACATACTAGTTCATGAGCCTCCTCTAAAAAAATTTTTATATATGCATTCAGTTATTAAATAAGCTTATTTCTTAATGGAATCGTTCCTTGCTATGGTTCTATTAGCTTTTCAGATGCCTTCCCCCAGACTCCTGGTGAAATACATTGTAATGTACAGTGCCCATCAAGGATCTCCCTCTAGGTGCACAAGCTGTCAGAATATTTTCCTAAGCAGAAACATGACCCCCACCCCCGACCTCATACTCCAGCTCTCTCCCTCTCACACACACACCCCTCTGAAAATTTACCCTGAGAGGAAGCTCCCACGCCCCCCGGTATCAGCCTAGTTTAGAGGGAACAACCCCAGCTGGCCGGCAGTCAGCCTTAAACCTTTGTGTCTGTCAGATGAAAGAACAAAAGGCAGAGCTCCGTCCCCGTCACCCCCACACCTCCTCCCCTCACGCGCACAGATACCTCTGGAGGAACAGGCACTCCACACAACTGTTCGGGGGGAAGGAAGCCTCACTGCGCCGCCCAGAGCTTTCCGGGAGCAGGAAGCCCCTCCACATGCCCACACGTGCCGGCGCAGAGGACCCACCTTGGAGAGCTGCCTCCTGAGGCTGAAGCGCTGAACCATGGTCAGGATCCCGAGCCCCCGCACAAAGCGACCCAAAGCGCGCAGGGAGAGGACTCTGACAGCCCTCAGCAAAGTCTGAGGTAAAGCATCCTGAAGACTGTCAGAGCACAAGTCCCAGGGATTTCCCCGAGTCTCGGCAAACTTAGAAGCACTTCATTGTTCTGTCAAGACCCACTGCAAAGCCTCCATCCAGTAGGAGAGGGAGGGAGGGGCGGGGGGAGGGTGCGAAGGAGGGGGAAGGGAGGGGCGGAGGGAGGGTGCGAAGGGGGAAGGGAGGGGGGAAGGGAGGGGCGGAGGGAGGGTGCGAAGGGGGGGAGGGAGGGGGAAGGGAGGAGCAGAATCCCGGGGCTGAGCACCGGGTGCCAAGCTCTTTCAGCACTTCCTGTGAGTCAGCGGCGAGGGGTCCGGCCGACCCACCACCCCTCCCTCCGCTTCCTCCGAGTCATTAGGCCGGGGTGCTGCCTCGGTTCCACCTGAGCCCGCCCGCCAAGGGACGGCCCAGGGGGCTGCACGGGGACCGGCAGAGGCCGGGGGTTATAAAGCATCTGCCTCCCGCGAAGAGGTTAACCGGCAACTGCACAACTCCTCCTCTTCCTCCTCCCGGCTGAGAGTGTCATCTTAAGGAGGCAGCACCCCTTCCCGCCATCCCCGCAGAGCCGCGAGGGGAAGCCCTCCGCGTCGCGCACAGTCATGGCTCGGCCCCGCTCAGCTGGGCGGCCCCGCGGCTTTGTCTGAACCGGGTGGCCAAGTTCCCCCCCTCCTCCGGGGGGGGGGGGGGGGGTGACGGGACCTCGGCAGCGAAGGGCAAGTGACTTCCACTTGCAGCCAGGACTGGAATCCAAGCCTCCAGAGGCCCGCCTCGCTCTCGGGAACAACTCGGCCGGGAATTACGAGGAGGGATAAAGAGACAACCCCCCCCCCCCCAGCCGGACGGGCACTGCCAAAGACTGGCAAAGTCCCGCGCTGGGGACCTGCTTCCCTGACTGCTCCACGCCTTCCCACTGCCCAGGCGCCAGCCACTGGGCTCAGGCAGGGCGAGGAGCTGCTTTTTCCTGCCAATGAACCTAAGGCCGCTTGGCTGCATGACTCTGGACAAAAAGTCGTTTCCTTTTCTCCTGTGAGAAATGGGGCAAAAAACGCTCACAGGACAGACAGACAGCTCGGTGTCCCTCAGGTCATTACTGACAGAGAGCAGAACAGCACCGGGAGCAGAGGCCAGGCCTGGACTGTGGAGCCCCGGGTCAGGCCCCACCTCCGACCCACATTAGCCACGTGACCAACCCCTCAAGCCCCAGCTTTCGAAGATGAAGAGTTCAAGAGCAGCTGGGAAGCTGCTACCCGGAGACAGAGGAGCTGGGGGAAGGCGCTTGCGCTCAGGAAGCTGCCTACACCGATGAAACCCCAGGCCCACTCAGTTCCCCGAAACTCCGTTGATACCCAGCCCTCCGTGATTATCCAAGTGCCGTACAAATGCAAGCTATTATTGTGATGTCCGATCCTTCTCACACACGGTAGCACACCACTCTCCTGCCTCAGAAGCTCGTGGCCCTGACTCTGACTCCAGCCGGCCTTTGCAGACACTTGCGTTCCAGTCAAGCCGACCACACTTCCCTATTCTATGCTTTTGTCTAGATTGTCCCTCAGCACCAGAATGCACCTTCCTCGCAGCTGTCTCTTAAAACCTCTGCTTCCTTCAGTGCTGTCTTCCAGGAGAGCCAGCCTGATCATCTGTACCCCAGCTAGGTGTACCTTGTTTCTCCAAGTTTCTCCAAGTAACCATTCTTGAGGTCAAAGGTAACTTTATCATCGTATCTCCAGCCCCGAGCAATGTCCATCGTGCATGTGTTGCCATTTAGCTCTATCAGTCATGTCCAACTCTTTATGACCATTTGGAGCTCTTCTTGGCAAAGAGACCGGAGGCGTTTGACATTTCCTTCTCCATCTCATTTTACAGAGAAAACAGACACAAACAGGGTGAAGTGACTTGCCCAGGATCACCAAGATAGCTAAGAAGTGTCTGAGGCGGATTTGAACTTGGGAAGATAAATCCCCCAGATATCAGGGCCAGAGCTCTGTGCACAATGGTGCCTTTCCTTTCTATAGGGACCTTTCCATAGTACAGGATGGGCACTTAATAAAAGTTTACTGAATATATCAATGATCACTGCCACCAACCTTCTCTCCTCCCAATCTAAGAACAGAAAATTGACTGATGGCTAATCCAGAGATGAATTAATATAAAATGGGATATTTATTTTCCCAATCTTCAACATCATGAAAGTTAAATGTTAAGTTTTTCCTAAAGTGGAATCCCTTAATTTGAAAAAAAAATAATAAAAAGACAGGACTCAATCTAATTTATCTTAAAGTGCTACCCTAAATTGTCTCTAACTATCTCTAAGAATTTCACAAAACCCTGAAAGCAAAAATAATTTAAGATATCTTCAATGTATGGTTCTTGTAGGAAAAACATGTTAAAACTTCAAGTAAATAACAATTCAAAAACATATTACCAAGTTTTCCCCAGAAAAGTTTGAGAATGAGATCACGCACACTTGACTACAACTGTCTATACTGGGGAAAAACAACAACAACAAAGAAAAGAGAGTAAAAGTACAACAGTAAGGCAAGTCATATGTTCACAGATTAGAGCTGTAAGATACCTTAGGTATCAATTAGCCCAGGGTTTTCCAAGCTAGGATGTAGAAATTTATAAAAATTATACAGGGAATATTTGGTAAAAAAACAAACAAACAAACAAAAAGCAAACAACATTATCTTATTGAAATGCTACAGAAACTCATAACCAATTTTTAAACCAATTAAGTTACAAAATACTCTTGAGTAGGAAAAATTAATCTTTTTATGTATATGCATGGTAAATGCTAGAATTTATTTCCTTTCTCAATGACTAGAGGTATAGGAAGGTAGACATGAAGTAGAAAAGACCAATAAGAATGAGATAAGATCTAAACTGACCATTTTAGATGAATAAACTGAAGACCAGAGAAGTAAATCAATTAATAAACAATTTATTAAACACCCATTATGTACCAGGCACAATGAAGTGACTTATTAACCGTCACACAAGTATTATTAGATAGTGAGAATTCAAATCCAGGTCCTCTTACTGAAAACCCAGCATTTTTTCCAATGCACCATGAGATAGAATAAGAACTCTGCATTAAATATCATTGTTAAAACCTGGTAGGAAGGACATATAATTCAGAAATATATAATTTGGAGAATTCAGAAGGTTCTGTACTCCACATTTATTCATGTCTGGATCATCCATTAATCAAAACACAATAGATTAAATGATAAAAGGATATGAATTGTTTCCAAAAGAGGAATTCTAAGGTATAAACAACCCTAGGCAAAAATATGTTACAAATCACTGATTGGCAGAGGAATGGAACAGCTTTGAGATCCCTTCACACAATAAAAACTGGCAAATAAAATAAAACTATGGGGGGAAAGTAAGTTGAGAGAGAAGAAATACAAGCCTAATAAAACATTCTTGGTAAAGCTACAATTGGTACAATTGTTCTGCATGCCAATTTAGAATTATCCAAGAAAAATAATTAAATTGTTCATTTCCCTTGAACTAGCAATCTCACTACTGGACATATGCTTCCAAGGAAGTCAAAGATAGCAAATAAAGTCAGACATATAAGCAAATATTTATTGAAACACTCTTTATGGAAGGGGATGTAATTGACTTTACATGAATGTAATGAACAATTATGCAATAATCAATAGAAATTTTAAAAACTGAGATATGCATGAATTGATGCAAATTTTTGTAATGAAAATATTAAAATGAAATAAAGTAAAAGTTTGAGTTAGCGAAAACCCAATAAGGGTTCCCCCAAACCAATGTAGAAGCATAAGCCTCTGAGAAGTAGGGGAGTACAGAGGCAAAATGTGCCCCACATATTATATAGGGTTGCTACCTGGTTTATCTGACTAATTATTTTTCTTTGTTATGAAAAAAGTTCCATTCAGATGAAGATAAGGAAGGAGTGAACTGATTTAACCATTCTGGAGAACAGTTTGGAATTATGCTCAAAGGGCTATCAAACTGTACATAACCCTTTAATTCAGCAGTGTCACTATTGGGTCTGTATCCCAAAGAGATCATAAAAGATGGGAAAGGACCCATATGCACAAAAATGTTTGTGGCAGCTGTTTCTATAGTGACAAGGAACTGGAAATTGAGTGGATGCCCATCAGTTGGGGAATGGATGAATAAGTTATGGTGTATGAATGTTATGGAATATTATTGTTTTATAAGAAATTATGCAGAAGCTGATTTCAGAAAAGACTGGAGAGACTTGCATGAACTGATGCTAAATGAAGTGAGCAGAACCAGGATTACACGGCACACAGTGACAGCAAGATTATGTGACGATCAACTGTGATAGATTAGCTCTTTTCAATAATGAGATGGTTCAAGGGAGGAGGGAGGTGAGGAATGGAGGTTAAAAAAAAAAAAAATTCGAACACAGTCTTACAAAAAATAAATGCTGAAAACTATCTTTATATTTGAGAAAATAAAAAACTGAGAAAAATAATTTTAAATTAAAAATAAGCATCAGACAAGATAGAAATAGAGTCTAGAAAAGATATTAGTTCAGCAAACTATTTGTATATTAGTACTGACATGCAGCTAACATTATTTTCTATAGTCTGTGACTATGCTACATATTTATCTATTTATACTCTATATAAAATTAAGAAAAAACTGTATTAACAACTACCTCTTTGGGTTTTTGATTTGAGTGGGGAATTAACAAAAATAAATGAACAATAATCATTTTTACGGAGTGCAAGATCCTTTAATTTTCCTGGATTGTAAATTTCCATATGTAACAAGCAGTCAAATTATCTTAGGGAAGCTTTCTGGAAATCTCCAGGGAGAAGGCCCCCTGTCAAATAACTGAAGTAAAGTCCTAGAGATGAGAAATACCGATCTCCATTAGCAATGCCCAGTGGTCTATTCAGACCAGCAAATGCCAGTTATAAATACTAAACTACATATTTCTTCAAGATCAGGCAGAACCCCAGGGATTTTTCTATCTGAAGCAAGCTTCCTTAGACAGCTGTTAAAGTAACAACACACTTTATTTAGATTTAAGTCTAAATAAGCAATGCTTAATTTTATACTCATAAAAATTTAAAAATAGAATAGAGGGGTACCACAACTATTACTAAATATAGGCTCCAGATTATAATGTTTTCAATACTAAACCAAACCTCTGGAACATAGAATGGCCCTCAGTGCCACAATTCCAAAGATGACAAATTGTTTGTTTTATCCCATATTTTAATTTGGAGTAGAGGGAGATACTATTGATGACATTTTAAAAGAAATCTCTTAATTAAACAGGTGCAATCTTCAAAATCAGTTCCTTCAACTATTACAAGTATTCAGTATAGATTCTTTAATTAGCTAGACCTAGGAAGGGTAGGGTAAGAGGGAGAGAAGATAGCAGTAAGAAAATACTGAAACTAGGAAGACATCCAGGGACAACTGAGGGGTGCAGAGCTGGGCATCACAGATGTTGTCTGCTGCACAACTTTGGAGTGTTGAGTCCTGAACCTCTTCTAAAAATTCTTTTTTTTGCATGCTACTGCATGCATGCATGCATGATACCCACAGTACCATAATAAGACATTGGAAAGGCAGCCCTGAGGTAATGGAGAATAGTGGAAGAAGTGAGATTAGAAGAGAGGGAGAAGGACCAGAGTATGAACTAGACTATGTCATCTTTATAACGCTTTAAGATTATAAAACTAGAAAGAATTCTTTAAAACATCAGTATACAAAACAAGAACTAAGCCATCATTTAAAGCTGAGCTCAAGACATACTATAGTCTGGACAGTTTGTTAGTGGCAGAACCAAGACCATAACATGGACCTATTGGAATCCAAAACTGTTTCTTAGAGCTCATTCTACCTCATTTTCTTGTGAAAATTAGGTAACTTAGGATTTAAAAGGACCTGAACAAAAAATCTTCTTTACAAAATCACAAGTATTCATTTTATTACTGAATAGTAGTACTGAAAGGGAACCCACATCCTACTGAGGCAGTCCATTCCACTTCTGGATGACCCTAACAATGCAATTCAAGAAGAAAATGCTATTTGAATGCTACAGAACTAAAATGATTTCTTTGTGCAAGCCACAATACTAGTAATGGAGTTATATATAAACATAAAAACCAAAAATAGTACCCTCATAAAGATAACAATTTATTGGAGGATATAACAATTATATGACAACTAAAATCATCTGAGAAAGAAGAAAGCACTGACAACAAGGGGGAATTGGAAAGGACTACTAAGTAAAAGAAGGGTTATGCTGAAGAAAAGAAAAGCTCTTGGAATAACAGATAAAGTCCCAGATCTTCTAAGACTTAAAAACTATAATCATAGACAAGTTATAGATCATCTGATCATCAGCTTTAGTTTCCTCCTCTATAAAATGGGTTATCACCTGCCTAAAAAATCTATCTCACAGAATCTGTGAAGTTCAAATCAGGTAATATATCTATAAAGAGCTTTTAAAACTTTAAGACCTATAAATATCAATTATCATTATCATCATTTATTTTATTCTTATATTTTTCATGGATTCCAGATAGAAATAGGATGACAAACTGCCACACTGTTATTTTCTATTTTTAATGTTCTAAAGACACTTAACAAATGGGCAAAATTATTTCTTTTGGTAAATGAATAAATATATTGAGACGTACTCCTATTACTTTTCCTAAACCTATCTAAATATTTCCCAGTTTCTTCTGCTGCATCATCAGCCACATCATGCTCCCCTGAGTGTTCTCCAAGGCTCTTTCTTAAATTGCCTTTTCTTTTCTCTTTATTATTTCTCAGTAACTTCATTAGCTCCCATGGATTTAATTATCATTTCTAATGTAGACAACTAACTAACTAACTCTTTCAAACTGGATGTGCCAGAGACTTAGCAAACTCAATATGTCCAAAAATGAACTTATTTTCCCCTCCAAATACTTTCCCCTTCTAAACTTCCTTATTTGTGTTTTTTAAAAAAATACTATCATCATTGTAGTTTTCCAACCTTGTCAGTGGCCTCAACTCTTTACTTTCCCACATAGCATCTCAGATGTCAACTCTTTTCATTTCTACTAACACATCTTCTCGCCTCTTTTCTAACTTAGTTACCATGCCTCCTGATATTTCACTTAGACCATAGCAATGGTCTCCTGACTAATTTTCCTGTCTTATGTTTCTCCATATTGCACTCAATCCTGCACAAAGTTGCCAAAATCATTTTCCTTATATATACCTGATCATGACTCTTCTACTATAGAATAACTATAAACTCCTCTGATGAACTGCTAAAGCCCTTCACAAACAGGCCCTAGTCTATTCTTGTAGTCTAACTGGATGTTCTCCTTTTTCAAGGCCCCTTCTCTTTCTCACCCATGACACAACACCTGTGGTTCTTTCTGCCCTGATGCTCCCCATACCAGGCATACAAACCAGCAACACCTTTTTGGATGGACCCTTTCCTGACCCTCACTGTGAAGTGCCCAATAAAACACATGTGATGTAATGCTACTGTGCTATAAGCAATGAGAGTGTGTGTGTGTGTGTGTGTGTGTGTGTGTGTGTGTGTGTGTGGTGGGGGCAGCTAAACAACGCAGTGGATAGAGCACCGACCCCAGAGTCAGAAGGACCTGAATTCAAATGCAGCCTCAGACACTCAATACTTTCTAGCTGTGTGATTCTGGGCAAATCACTTAAGCCCAATAGCCTAGTGAATGGATGGATGGATGGGTGGATGGATAGATGGATGGACAGACAATAAAAATTAAGAAATAAGTAAGTGAGGGGGGCCCTTGTCAAAGAAAGCTGAGAAGACTTGTATGAGGTGATGCAGAGTAAAGTGCGCACAACCAGGAGAACAACTCATACAATGAAAACAACTTAGTAAAGACAAACAATTCTGAAAGACTTGGAAACTCTGATGATTAGTCATAATTCCATGACCTAAATGATGGAACATACAACCCTACCTCTTCACAGAGAGGTAAAGAACCCAGGGTGAATGAAAAATGAACCCATACACATTTGGACATAGACAATGCAAAAATTGGTTTTGTTCTATTTTTTTTTTTTTTTTGCATCTGAGGTTTTGCTTTTCTTTCACTACCAACAGGAGGTGGATGAGAGGGAGAAATTAAGGTAAAAGGGAAAGAAGGTAGATTTTTGCAGACTAAATAAAATAAAACAAAACATAATTTAAGAAAAAAATTGTCTTGTAGGCAGAGTCATGTTGGAGATAAGAGAGACTATGCTGTTTGAATCTCTGCGTGTCTGTCTGTCTCCCTTTGTCTCCCCCTCTATGCTTAAATATAAATTAAGGTTTGCCTTCTAGCAACCTTAGGGGAAAAAAAGAAAATAACCAAGACTGAATTAAGCCACTGACATGTAATATATATTGTTCAAACCAACAGAGTCCTTAATAACATGTATACAGCATGTTTTAGGAATTGGGGAAGTAGTTTGAAAGTAAGTGTTCTTTATTTTTCATACTAGCATTTTATTTTTTCCAATTATAAGTAAAAACAATTTTTAATACTCAACAAAACGAGTTCCAAATTTTTCTCCCTCACTTTCTTCCTTTCAATTTTCCCTAAAATTGTAAGCAAATTGATAAAAGTTTTATATATGTACAATTATGCAAAACATTTCCTTATTGGTCATATTGTGAAAGAAGAAACAACAAAAGAAAAAAAACACAATAAAAATAAAATGAAAATAGTACACTGTATGTGGATGGTATTTTCCACTATGAATCCTTTGTAATTGTCTTAGATAACCATACTGCTGAAGAGAACAAAGTCATTCATAGCTGATCATTACACAAGGTTGATGATACTATGTACAATGTTTTCCTAGTTCTGCTCATTTCACTTTGCATCAGTTTGTAAAAGTCTTTCCAAGTTTTTCTGAAATATGCCTGCTCATCATTTCTACATATGGCACAATAGTTTTCCATTATATTCTTATAGCATAGTTTGTTCAGACATTCCCCAGTTGATGGACATCCCCTGAATTTCCAATCTTTTGCTATCACAAAAAGAGTTGCAATAAATATTTCTGTGCATGTAGATCCTTTCCCCTTTTTAATGATCCTTTTGAGATACCTAGTAGGGGTATTGCTGGATCAAAGGTAAGCACAATTATATAACCCTTTGTGCATAATTCCAAATTGTTCTCCAGAAAGTTTCAATCAGTTCATAATTCCATCAGCAGTGCATTAGTGTGCCGATTTTTCTACATTCTCTTTAAAAATTTATAATTTTTCTTTTGTCATATTAGTCAATGTGTGAGGTGATACCTCAGAATTATTTTAATTTGCATTTCTCTAATCAATAGTGATTTAGAGCATTTCTTCATATAACTACAGATAGCTTTGGTTTCTTTATTGAAAACTGCCTATTCCATAGACCCACACATAACACCATATATCAAGATAAGATCAAAATGGGTTCATGATTTAGGCATAAAGAATGAGATTATAAATAAATTAGAGGAACATAGGATAGTTTATCTCTCAGATTTGTGGAGGAGGAAGAAATTTGTGACCAAAGATGAACTAGAGATCATTATTGATCACAAAATAGAAAATTTTGATTACATCAAATTAAAAAGCCTTTGTACAAGCAAAATTAATGCAAACAAGATTAGAAGGGAAGCAACAAACGGGGAAAACATTTTCACAATTAAAGGTTCTGATAAAGGCCTCAATTCCAAAATACATAGAGAACTGACTCTATAAGAAATCAAGCCATTCTCCAATTGACAAATGGTCAAAGGATATGAACAGACAATTTTCAGATGATGAAATTGAAACTATTTCTAGACATATGAAAAGATGCTCCAAGTCATTATTAATCAGAGAAATGCAAATTAAGACAACTCTGAATTACCACTACACACCTGTCAGATTGGCTAAGATAACGGGAAAAAATAATGACGGATGTTAGAGGGGATGTGGGAAAACTGGGACACTGATGCACTGTTGGTGCAGTTGTGAACGAATCCAACCATTCTGGAGAGCAATCTGGAATTATGCTCTAAAAGTTATCAATCTGTATATACTCTTTGATCTAGCAGTGCTACTACTGGGCTTATACCCCAAAGAGATACTAAAGAAGGGAAAGGGACCTATATGTGCCAAAATGTTTGTGGCAGCCCTGTTTGTAATAGCTAGAAACTGGAAAATGAATGGATGCTCATCAATTGGAGAATGGTTGGGTAAATTGTGGTATATGAATGTTATGGAATATTATTGTTCTGTAAGAAATGACCAGCAGGATGAATACAAAGAAGCTTGGAGAGACTTACATGAACTGATGCTAAGTGAAATGAGCAGAACCAGGAGATCATTATATACTTCCAACAACGATACTGTATGAGGATGTATTCTGATGGAAGTGGATTTCTTTGACAAAGAGAAGATCTAACTCAGTTTCAATTGATCAAGGATGGACAGAAGCAGCTATACCCAAAGAAAGAACACTGGGAAATGAATGTAAACTGTTTGCATTTTGGTTCTTCTTCCTGGATTATTTTTACCTTCTGAATCCAATTCTTCCTGTGCAACAAGAGAACTGTTCAGTTCTGCACACATATATTGTATCTAGGATATACTCTGACATACTTAACATGTATAGAACTGCTTGCCATCTGGGGGAGGGGAAAAGTTGGAACAGAAGTGAGTGCAAGGGATAATGTTGTAAAAAATTACCCAGCCATGGGCTTTTTACTGATACTGTACTGATGCATTGTATCAGTTATACAATACTGTATACTGTAAATATAAAGTTATAATTTATATTATAAATATAATAATTATTATTATAATAAAAAGTTATAATTTTTTTAAAAAAGAAAATTACCTATTCATAACCTTTGACCATTTATCAATTGGAGAATGGCTTGTGTTTTTTTTTCTTTTTTTATTATATTATAGCTTTTTATTTACAAGATATATGCATGGGTATTTTTTCAGCATTGACAACTGCAAAACCTTTTGCTCCAATTTTTCCCCTCCTTCCCCCCATACCCTTCCCCAGATGGCAGGTTGACCAATACATGTTAAATATGTTGAAGTATAAGTTAAATACAATATATGTATACATGTCCAAACAGTTCTTTTGCTGTACAAAAAGAATCGGACTTTGAAATAGTGCCTGTGAAAGAAATCAAAAATGCAGGTGGACAAAAATAGAGGGATTGGGAATTCTATGTAGTGGTTCATAGTCATCTCCCAGAGTTCTTTCCCTGGGTGTAGCTGATTCAGTTCATCACTGCTCTATTGGATCTGATTTGGTTCATCTCATTGTTGAAGAGGGCCACGTCCATCAGAATTGATCATCATCTAGTATTGTTATTGAAGTATATAATGATCTCCTGGTCCTGCTCATTTCACTCAGCATCAGTTCATATAAGTCTCTCCAGATGGCTTGTGTTTTTATAAATTTGATCCAGTTCTCTCTATATTTGAGAAATGAGGCTTTATATTAGAGAGATCTGATGTAAAGTTTGTTTCCCAATTTGGGGTTTTCCTTCTAATCTTGTCTGCACTGGTTTTGTTTGTGCAAAACCGGTTTGATTTAATATAATTAAAATGATCTATTTTACATTTCAAAATCATATTTCTTATTTGATCATGAATTCTTTCCTTCTCCATAAATCAGACAGGTAAATGATTCCTTGAATTCCTAATTTGCTTATGGTATCATCCTTTATGTATAAACCATGTACTCATTTTGATCTTTTCCTGGTATACCGTGTAAGATACAGGTCCTAGTTTCTGCCATATTGTTTTCAAGTTTTCCCAGCAGTTTTTGTTCAAATAGTGACAGAAACTAGGGTCTTTGGGTTTGTCAAACACAAAATTACCATGGTTATTTAACTACTGTGTCCTGTGTACCTAATCTATTCCACTGATCTATTTTTCTATTTCCTAAACAGTACGAAATAGTTTTTGAAATTGCTGCTTTATAATATAGTTTTAGATCTGATACTGCTAGGTCCCCTTCCTTTGCATCCCTCCCCCCCAATTAATTCCCTTGATATTCTTGATCTTTCATTCTTTCAGGTGAAATGTGTTGGTTTTCTAGCTCTATAAAGTTTGGTATATAAGTTTGGTATTTTGGTATGGCAGAAAGTGTTATGAAAAACAGAAAAAGGTTCTGAACTGAAGTTCAGGTGGGAAGTATTCTGTCCCCAGATCCCAAAGGGGTTCTAGTTCTAGTCTCTTAGTGATTAGCATCTAAAAGTGGAATAGGGTCTGGTGGGGCACAGTATGGGCCAATATAATTAACAATAAGGATACATGGGAAGAGATAATAATGATGACAACAATAAAAGTAGCTAACATTTGCACAGCACTTTAAGACTTGCAGAGCACTTTATTTCTATCATCTTCTTTGATCCTGATAATGACACTAAAATAGGTGCTGCTATTATCTCCATTTGAAAAAGAAGAATCTGAGGATGACGGGAGTATTTTTCAATTAAAAAAAGCTTTTTTGATGCCTCCTTGTGACATGGAGGTGTCCCTGCATTACAAGAAAAACTAGGTGAGCAAAATGCAAACTCTAGCAGATCTCTTAATTAATCAATAAGAATTTTTAAAAACCTACCATGTATGTATCAAGTGCTATGTTAGACAGCAAGGGTTTAAACACAAAGAATGAAATTGTCTGTACTGGAAAGAAACTTACATTCCACATAAATTTTCAAAAGCTTTTGAGGGCAGGTCCAATAACTGTACCTATTTATGCACCAGTCTAAGTTTAAAGAGAATCATCTCTAGATAGCAACGAAGTGGCTCAACAGATAGACTACTTACCAAATTGTGTGACCCTGGGCAAATCACTTTATCCTGTTTGCTTCAGTTTTCTCATTTGTAAAATTAACTGGAAAAGGAAATGGCAAACCAGTATCTTTACCAAGAAAACCTCAAACAGGGTCATGATGAGTCACATATGACTGAAAAAAGACTGAATAAAAACAACCGTACATCTCCAGAAGGTTGGCTACCAGATAATGAAAATTATTGGCCATAGCCACTCATAAATTTTCAGGTTCGCAAAGTATATTACATTTATCAAATAGGGTTTCCATCTCATAACAGCACTATGATAGCTACCACTGATATTATTAAATCATTATTATACCATTTTATAGATGAAGAATAGACTTGAGAAGTTTAGCTAAATGCCTTATGTCGGAGGCAGGAATCAAATCCAGGTTTTCCTAGTTTCAAGTCCATAATTTTCTCTTCCTGCAGAGGAATACAATCAGCATAAATAGAGATTGAAATGCCCACAATAATGACCCCAACAATTCTTTAAGCATCAAAGGAAGAAAAGAGTCTGCCTTAGAAGGCAGTCAGTTCCCTTTCACTGAAAGTCTTAAGCAGGAGCTAGATGATGATTTTTTTTTGAAGTTTTAAGAATTCTTGGTAAGGTATGCATAGACTAGATATCACTGGCATGCTTTCCAATCCTGAAATCATTTGATTCTACAAAACTGATCATGAAACCCATCAATGATCTTTGGCATCTTCTATACTGGGCATGATTGTGAAGAAGACTAGGTTTTTCCTTGGTACCCTTTTTCCTTTTCTTACTCTGACCCAGGAGGACTTCTCTGGGTCACTCACCCACAAGGTGACTATTTGAAGCTTTCTTGCTAGGTCAGTCACCTTAGCTACCAAAAACCTTAAGACCTCCCATCTGCATTTCAATAGAGGACTCCTAGAAAACTAAACCGTTTTCTCTCTACAAATAACATTATAAAACTTTAAAAGGAAATTATCTTTTGCAAAATTAATGACATCCATTTTTGTTTATATCAAATTTTCTTACAGTTAGAAACCATTCAGGCTTAGTAATTTGACCCCTGAAAAAAACATGCTTGAAATTCTTTAAAAAAAAAAAAAACAAATAAAACTAAATTATAACGTTTATAGCTATTTTTATATTTTTAAACAGATATGTAGCTGTCATATACCAATGGTCTTAAAACATATTTCATTAAATAATTCTTATGGATCAAATGCCACTGTTACAATCTAAGTGGTTACCGCTTCCAGCTACTAGATTTTCCAAAAACTTTTTAACCTAATTAGTTACTATTTCATAGCACCAAATAATTTAACTTTTGCATGCATAGCAATGTCTAATAAGCAAAGAGTTAAAAGAAAACAATAATGTTAAGACACATATTTAGTTCTGATTGACTTCATCATGTCAAAGCTTTGCCTCAATTAATATAAAAGCATGAATGACTTAGTATCATAAAAACTCAGGGAGAAAAGAGCCATAAGAGATGATAAACAGAGATAGTCAACAGTGACTCTAACCCTAATGTTCTTTCCATTCTCAATAGCTACCTTATACCATTTCTTTGGTTGTATAATCATGTTGACAATATTAGTTATTAGTTTACCAAAATATCAAAAGGTGCTACATTAGATAAAAACTAAAAAAGGCCATGAGATTTAGCAATTAAGCTATCCTTAGTAACTTTGGAATGAGCAGCTTCAGTAGTATGATGAATCCAAAAGCAAGATTTCAGAATATTTAGAAGAAAGTGAAAGATAAGATATAATCAAACCAACATTTGAGTTAGTGAGAATATTCTATTAAAGCATGTTTCTTAACCTGGGGTGTCCATAAATTACAAAAAAAAACTTTTTTTTGATAACTACATTAAGTGGTTTCCTTTATAATAGTATGTTTTATGTATTAAAAACATTATTCTGAGGGACACAAATATTATTAGACTGTTAAAAGTGTTCAAGACATAAAAAAGGTGTAACTTTTGCATTAAAAGCATACCCCATATTAAAGTCCTTTGTTTCCTTTATTAGCTGTGTGAAAACAGAATTTTAGATGAAACATGAGTACAGCAGCAATTAGCATGATATTAGTCTATTGGATTTGTTTCTTGGATCACTGAGCCCTTATTTTGCTTGAGGAATGGGAAGAAATGAATGGATTCTTGTCTTCAGTCTTTCTACCTTATAGCAAAGGCTTCATCTATTTCAAGAAATTCTCAGTTTACAGAAAAAGGATTAAGAACCATTAACAATCGGTGAAAATACCCAACATTTGGACAAAGGTTTCTTTTAAGAAGGTAGTATGATATTGAAGACTTTGATGGTTTTTATTTAGAACAATTTTATTTAAGTTAGACAATAAAAAGAACTTCATGACTGCTAATTGGGAGTTGCTATAATAGGGTACTGGGAGAGACTAGAAAATTTCCTTCCTATTTAGGAATAGGAATGACACAGATCTAAAATGACTCAAAGTACAATCTTTCCTAAGGGCAAAGAATGAACAAGGTGATATGTTTCTTTTTAACCCTGAATTCAATATTTCTATGATTAGAGACATGTCCATCTACCTTGTAGAATATTTTTCTCACAAATCTGTTTCTATAATTTATTCCAAGTCTAATATCAAAATTCATTGTTTTACTATAAGAATGCTCCACAGCCTCTATTTGTGATTATCAGGACCAGAAGAAGAGCCGTTAAGCACCAGGAAAGAGGCACAAAGATCATGAATGATGCGGGGCGGGGGGGGCGGGGGGGGCGGGGGGGGGGGGGGAAGAGGGAGAACAGACAGGTACCAATTTGTAAGCAGAAAGAGGTAAGAGAAGGGTGTACAAATGAAAATACATAATTAAAATAACAGATCTTAGTCTGAATTCTATAAAAACAATGGTTTTTCTCCATAGGCTATTTGAGGGAATTCTGCCAATTAGTAAATAAAACTTTTGTCAAACATTAAGATACCATTTCTTTGTCAAGTAAAGCAATCCTAGGATATGATGCTATGAATTACTAATCTAATGACAGTAAAAATTAAGTGATTTATTCAAGCACAGCTTTAACTAATTAAAAAACAATAAAGGAGAAAATATGCACAATGCTCAAAATGATCAATGTAGACTGAATTATTCTATGCAAAATTTCATAAACCTGTGCATATAATAATATGCAAAAAAGTGCTTGTACAAAAGCATCAACAAGGCACAAAAGACAACAAAACAAAAGTCTTTGCTAAAGACACTGAAATACCCATTAATTTGATTTTTAAACCTTTAATCCCATTCTTGTACAACTATGTGGGACAATGAAGAACAGCAGTAGAAGTCCATCAATAAATGCTCAAGGAAGCCCACCCTTTACTTTTTAACACCTGCTGGTTAACTGCCTGAAGAAAAAGTGGTGATCACATATGCATTTATGTTCAGATTTTATCAAATGCCAAGGTTCGGGGAACTCACTTGAGGTGATCATGTAAAATAGTGGTTTCCAAACTAGATAGTGACAACCTCCTTTTTGTGGAAAAACAAAAATAAAAGTATGGCGCCCCATAACACTTTTCATTAAACAATCTATACAAATAAGTTTCTTACATTTTATTTTATGCAAAAAAAATTAAGAATTTATTAGTTTTAAATTTTAAAATCTTAAAACATAATTAAGATACTTATTGACAATTCTTTTTCTTATTTAAAATTTATAAAAGTTAACCATAAAAGTATGATTAAAGTGAGTTTCATTGCAATGGTTTCATTATTGCATTGTAAAGATTCTCCAAAGTCTTTCTATTAATATTTATTGTGTATTTTTCAACCATGACCAATATTTTGCCTAACAGATATAGCAGAAAACCCATTTCACATGGATAATATAACTCTGGTAAAGTTTAGGTCAATTTTTTTGATAAACTAGAGAATTTTTTATTTACCAGTAACCCAACATAACATTTTCAGATACAAATGCTGTTTTCACATACTATCACAAGGTAAATCTATTTATGCTCTGTTTAGAGAGACTCAAGACTAAATATATTATATCTATCCTTGGCAAATGGAATTCTAATACATTCATGCTTTAAAAATAAAGTAAGAATTACTTATATAGCTGGGCAAATGTAGCTTTCTTCTATTTAATTTACTAATTAGGTATTAATTAATTTAATTATTTAAATCCAGCCTCAGATACACTTCCAAGTTATGTGATCCTGGGCAAATCACTTAAACCTGTCTACCTCAGTTTTCTTATCCGTAAAATGAACCAAAGAAAGAAATGTCAAGAAAACCCTAAATGGGCATAATTGAAACAACAAATAAAGTACTTTTACTATATGTAAATATAATAAATCTGCAATAAATATATAAAAAATCTATATATTTCCAATAAACTATGTGCTTTAGTTTAGAGACTGTAGATACAGAACTTCAGATGTACGTAAGATTCTTCTCTGGTAAATCTAATTCCTTTTACTTGGAAACACAGCATTATCTTTGAAATGTGCTTTTTATTTAGGTTAAAATGTTTCAAATGTTGCCCCAGGAAGCAGTTATATAAAATGTTTCCAGATTTTATTACAGGATTGTTAATAATATTTTAAGGCAAAGGGCAGTACTTTTAAATTCAAGTGACCCTCACCTGAAAAAGAAAAAAAAATGTAAATATACTTAGAAATGTGACAGACATAAAAGACTGAAAAAAAAAAACCCAAAACCCCACAGATGTTAAATCCAAAAAGCTGATTTTTGAAGTTATCTTGTCCATTTCGTTTCTGTCACAAATTCTGTTATTTCAGCCAAGTATTCACTAAACATCATTCCTAATACCAAAGAGGTTTTCTTTTTAATTTTCTGAGAGGAAAGAGCACAGTTTATGACAATACTATCTACACACACACACCCACCATTCAATATTTCCAAATTACATGTAAAAAATAGTTAATTTTTTTTTAAATTTTGAGCTCTAAATTCTCCCTCTTGCTCCACTTCCCTTCTTAAAAAGGCAAACAATATTGATTTCATATGTGAACTCAGATCAAACATATTTTCAAAGTAGCCATGATGCAAAAAAAAGTGCACAAGAAAACCTTTTTAAAAAATAAAACAAACAAAAAAAATCAATCTGCATTCAAAGTTCATCAGTTGTCTCTTTAGAGAGGGATAGCATTTTTATAGTGGGTCCTTATAATTGTCTTGGATTATTGTATTGAATGAAGTAGCTAAGTCTTTCCCAGTTGATCATCCTTATAATATTGCTGTTATTATGTACAATGTTCTTTTTCGTTCTGCTCACTTCACTTTCCATCAGTTCATACAAGTTTTCCCAGATTTTTCTGAACCTATCCCCCTTATTTCTTATAACACAACAGTATTTCATAACAATCATTTACCATAACTTAGCCATTCCTCAATTAATGGATATCCCTTTGATTTCAATTCTTTGCTAGCACAAAAAAAAGCTGCTATAAATATTTTAGTACAAATAGGTCCTTTCCTCTTTTCTTTGATCTCTTTGGTTTACTAAAATAGTAATGATATTGCTAGGTCAAATGATTGTGTGTGTGTGTGTGTGTTCACATATATATGCATAGTTTTATAAATCTTTGAACAGAATTTTAAATTATTCTCCAGAATGGTGGACCAGTTCACAACTGTACTGATAATTCATTAATATCCAAATTTTTCCACATCCCCTCCAGCATTTGTAATTTTCCTCTTTTTGTCATGTTAGTCAAATGGAGAGATGTGAGGTAGAATTTCGGAGTTGTTTTAATTTGCATTTCTCTAATTGTAGTGATGCAGAGGATTTTTCATGATTATAGATGGCTCTGATTTCTTCTGAAAACTAACTTTTAACCATTTATCAACTGAAGAATGGCTCTTATTTTTATATATCTGGCTCAGTTCCTTATATCTTTGAGGAAGTCTTTATCTGAGAAATTCTTTGTACATTCCCCCCCCCTCCATTTTCCTGCTTTTTGATTACATTAGTTTTGTATGTGCTACCTCACCTCTAGAGGTTGAAGAACTTTGAATACAAAATGAAGCATATTTTTAAAAATTTTGTATTTTGTGCAGCAAGACAACTGTAAAAGTATGCATGTGTATATTGGACTTAACATATATTTTTTACCATATTTAATATATATTGGATTACTTGCTATCTAGGGAAAGGAGTAAGGAGAAGGGGAGGAAAGTGGTACACGAGGTTTTATAAGGGTTAATGTTGAAAAATTACTCATTCATGTTTTGAAAATTAAAAAGCTTTAATAAAAAAGAAAAATTGTCAAAAGTTTATATAGTACAATTCATACCTCAGTAGGAAACTCATTCTAGGAAATCATCAAAAAAAACAAACCAAAAAAACAAACCAAAAAACAAACAAACAAACAAACAAAAAAAAAACAACTGGAAGACAGACAGAGGTTGAATGAAACCTTTTAGAAAATAGCAGTTATTTCAATTCTGTCTTTGTACCTCCAGAGTGCCAGGCACTTAATACATTCTTGTTAAATGAATCAACACTTCCTCCAGGAGCCTTCAGCGACACCCTCAGGCAACAAGTCATCTCTCCTTCTCCTGTACTCTTACAGTACTTTAACCTCTCTTATGTTACAATTAACTGTATACATATCTTTCCAATGACACTGGAAGCTCTTTAAAAGCTGGGTCTTTGGTACAGTAATGTTCAAAAAATACAGTACTTTTAATATAACATGTGTTCAAAAAATATCTGAGCAATGAATAAAAAACCCCCTCTGCTTCTTTTCCCAGCAAAAAAGGTCAAGTGTGACCAAAATCAGGCAAAAGAGCAGTTTGAACATGAAAGCAATTATTGCCTATATTCCTAAAATGTCATCATTTGATGTTAAAGATAAAATGTAGCTTCTTATATGAAAAAGTTTAAGCTTAAGACTGAAAGACAATAATTAAAATGTCACTTATTAGACCAAATTGATGTTTTGATTGATAGCTAAGATGAAGGAACAACAGATTTGGAGCTGGAAAGGATCTCAAAGACTGTTAAAGACCCTCATTTTATAAAGGAGAAGTTGGGAAGTCAGGCAAGTAACTTGCCCCTAAAACCATCCAAGTGGCAAATTCAAGACGTGAACCCTAAAACTACTATTTCAACTCTTTCAGCACACCAGTGCCTTTTCTTCTGTGGCCCACTGCACTGTTACTAGCTTCACCCAAGATACTGATTAAATAGGATTCTGACAACACTACTTATTTGAACTCCAATGATAATCTTATTAGATATCGACTATGTGTTATTGTGATAGTCTCAAAGATTTGATGTTCACTAACGTAAAGGAAATTCATTTAAAATGAGTTTCTTCCTCTTTGCTTTCTTGTGTACCTCTTGAATCACTTATTTCACTCTCCTACACACCACACACACACACACACACACACACCTTATGATCCTAAAGTACGAAAGAACTATGTCTGTTTTCCCCCAGTGGCTTAAGATTTCTATTATTTTTGCTGGGATGTTATTTCAAGGAAAAGAAGAACTGGAATGAGGTCATTATTCCTAAAGCCAAACCTTTTCTATGCTTACTTCATTGAATTTCACAGTTTAATAAAGCTACAGGTATTTAAAAAGGTACTTGAGGGGAGGAAAAGTAAATTTCTTAAGACTCAAGTTTTAATACATTAAAATTTTTTTCCATTTATTTTTTTCAACTCAAAAACATTTTAAACTTTTATTCATCCCTCCCACACTTTCCCCAAACTGCACAAATTAAAACACAAAAATAAATAAATAAATCCCTCAATTCAAGGCTGCACAAGGCCTAGCATAAGGCTAGGAAAATAAATTCTCACATTCCCAATGTCCAAAATATATCTGTACTTTAAGTATTTACTCTCTGTGAGGAGAGTGGCATTTTAAAAAAATCTTTATTCTCTTTTTTATTATTGTGTTGATCAGTT
Organism: Sarcophilus harrisii; assembly: GCF_902635505.1. Taxonomy (NCBI): domain Eukaryota; kingdom Metazoa; phylum Chordata; class Mammalia; order Dasyuromorphia; family Dasyuridae; genus Sarcophilus; species Sarcophilus harrisii. The sequence continues at coordinate 53,846,487 of NC_045426.1, forward strand.
CTAACATCTTTCAGAGTTGTTTTTCCCTTACAATGGTGTCACAGCATATATTATTCTCCCTAGTTCTATTCACTTTATTTACTCTTCAGTTCACGGGCACCTTCTCAGTTTCCTCTCAAATTATCTATTTCGTCATTTCTTATGGCATCAAAATAATACATTACATTCGTATGTTACAATATGTTTAGCCATTCTCCAATACTCTCTTAGTTTTCAATTTTTGGCTACCACAAAATGATATGCCATAAATGTTTCTGTACCCATGAATCCTTTTCTTTTTTCCCCCTTGATTTCTTTGGGGCATACTACTAAATGCTAGATACAAAACTAAATACAAGGAATACAAAATAAGAAAAAGAAAAGCTAGTCCCTTCCTTCAAAGACTACAATCTAAGAGGAGATGGAGTGTGGGGATGACAATACACAAAAGAAAGTTAAATGGGAGTTGGGGATAAGTCAACATGTGGTATGGAATCTAAACTTGCTGGAAAGCTCCAAATCTTCAGTAAAAGAAGTCTCTGAAAAGACTGGTTACTCTGCTCTCCAATCCTCCATAGGCACAATCCTCCCAGTCTCCAAGGCCCAGGGTGCACAGCATAGGTGACACCTTCTGCCCTCTCAAGACTGACTTCCTGTTACAGCCCTCCAAGGACTAGTGCTATTTCCTCAAATATCCCAAAATGACTTTATTTGATTTTCTCTTACTCCTTTCACCGCCTACCTTCTAACACATTTACTTCCATGCACATAATATCCCATTCCTCCCCTCCATTTCAAGTGAAATGAATCAAGTGCCTGGAAACTTCCTTGGAGTTTTGTTTTTTTCCCCCCCACTACAGCATTTTACACAGCAAAAGCCTATAATGAACGTTGAATTGAAGGATCTACCTGTAACGATTGAGGAAATTCAAAGTACACTTGCCTATATGGAGCACAAACACCAATAGTGGAACATTAAGAATGGGACAACTGAATTTGGATCTGTATTATTTGAAACTCTAAAAACTGAGAAGAAAAGAGATGAGCCTTATTAATTGTAAATGATTAGGTTCAAGTACTAACATATGTTAACATTTCAATTTCCTCCTTTAGAAACGTTGCTGCTTTGGCGATTTTATTGGCAAAGATACTGAAGTGGTTTGTCATTTCTCCTTGAGCTCATTTGACAGATGAGGAAACTAAGGCAAATAAGATTAAATGACTCGTCCAAGGTTACACTGTCAGAAAGCTTGAGACCAGATCTTAACTTAGAAAGACAAGTCTTCTTGACTCCAGAGGCCTGGCGCTCTGTGCAATATAGAGAGCCACCTGGCTGTGCCACCATGTCTCAGAGCCTATTTTGCTTAGTAAGTGCTTTAGGAGGATTGGGGGTAGACACAAGCAATAGACCTCCAGTCCAGTCCCATATAACAATCAATGCCTACAGCAAATATCTAATTGACCATTTTTTCACTACCTGACAAAGAGCCATACGAATAGAGAGAAACCACTATTCCGCTGGCTCCTGAGGTTCAGAGCAAAAGTCTTAAAATTGTATTTTCTTTGCTTTTCACACTATCATTCAACAAATTCACTCGGTTTTGTCATTTCTTTCCAGATCTACTGAGAGCTAGTCTAAACATTCATTAGATTGTGAATGAATGGATACTCAGAATTAGAGAAAATTCCTTAAACCTTCTCCTTATTCCAGCTGGTAAAGGAGTAAGAATTCTTCCTATAACATTCCAAACAAGTAGTCATACTGTCTTTGTCTAAAGATCTCTTAAAGAAAAGAAGCCAGAAACTTATGTTGTGGGATCTATTTAAAATCTCAATTAAAATTATTGTTCTATAAGAAAAGATCAGTAGGATTTCAGAAAGGCTTGGAGAGACTTATATGAACTGATGCTGAGTGAACTGAGCAGAACCAAGAGAACATTGTACACAGTAAAAATAAGATTATGTGACGATCAAGTCTGATGCACATGGCTCTTTTCAACAATGAGATGATTGTTTGACCAGTTTCAATGGTCTTGTGATGAAGAGAGCCATCTGCACCTAGAGAGAGGGCTGTACCTCTCCTGAGTGTGGATCACAACATAGTATCTTCATTCTTTTTGTTCTTGTTTTCAATTTCATTGTTTCCTTCCTTTTTGATCCAACTTTTCTTGTGCAGCATGATAACTGGAAATATGTATAGAGGAATTGCACATGTTTAACATATATTCAATTATTTGTTGTCTAGGGGAGGGAACGGGGGAAGGGAGGGAGAAAAATGTGGAATACAAGGTTTTGCAAGACTGAATGTTGAAAACTATTGTTGAATTTATTTTGAAAATAAAAAGCTAATTTTTTAAAAAAATCTCAATTCAATTTGTTAAAGCTTTATTAAGCATCTATCTGTGTAGGCAAGTCAGCAGAAACAATGGAAGTACAGTACTTGTACTCAAGAGAAGTTTCCATTTTATGGAGGGTGGGGGGAATATTAACAATTAAGTAAATATAAAATAACTTAAAGATGAAAAGAACACCAACAGGAAGATTCAGAACCCAGGAGCCACCTGCCTTGAAGGAGGATAAGGATCCTACAGCAAGACTAGACTTCTATAGTATCTACCCACCATTCCCACTTTTATCCCAGAATCAAGCTGAACCAGTCTGAGACCCTTTCTACACAACTGTATTTCAAATATTTTAAAATTACTATTACATCTTCTCTCACCCCACAAAAGGTCTTTTTTGGACTAAACATCTCCGGCTCCTCTCAATGACCCTCAAAGCCCTTCCCCATCCTCCGGACCTTCTTCTGGATCCTTCAGGTTACAGACAAAGCCTACAAAGAGAAGCCCCTTATCCTCCCTTACATTCGGAAGCCACCCCAGCCCACACCACACACTCGAGTCCTGGTCTGATGCTGCCACCTAGTGGCCAGGACTGAGCTCTGTCTGACCAAAAGTCTCCAGACACTTCTTTGTCTTCTCCCATTTTAATCTCACTTTGCTGCTCACAATTTCAATGAATTCCACTTCAAGCAACCTATTTTTTAAATGTAGACACAGCTCATTTACCTCCTTTTGTCTGTTTCCTCAACTTTCCTCTAGTCATCTAATAGAAAAAATTCTCCCTTTTCAATCTTTTTTGTAAGCTTAGAAATTACTATAATCAGTTGATAAGTTTAAATACACTACTAAAAGGCATACTTACATTAAAGAAAAGGAATGTCAAGTTTTAAAACAAAAGGAAGTAGGCAGTGTTGTTGAAAAGGGGCTTCAAGGCTGGAAGAAAGACCTGGGTTCTCTTCTCTTTGAAGGGTTTTCCATCTTATAAGTATGGATCTTCCTCCAAGGCTCAGTTTTGAATCTCCATCTTCCTGATCTCTCCTTTCCTATCTCCTCCCCTTCTCCTTCTCCCTTCTTTCTCCCTCCTTCCCTCCCTTCCACCTCTCTCTTCTCTTCCCCCAACTTCTCTCTTATTTAAGGAAATCTCATCAGTATCAATAGGTTCAGATGCCCCAAATCTATTTATCCAGGACTAATTTCTCTACTGACCTCCATCTTCCTCTTATGATAACTATCTGCACGATATTGCTACTGGATGTTCTACAGACAGCTTAAAGTCAACATGATGAGAATGGAATCTAATATCTTCCTCCCACTTTGCCAATCTTTGCCTCCAAATTTCTCTATTTCTATTGAAGACACCTATGCCCTACCAGTGAAAACCTTTAAGTCATCTTGGATTCATCCCTCATCCTTCAACCCATGAACCCAACTCTCTGATAATCTTGTTTATTCTATTTCCACAATATCCTTCCAGCCTCTACCCACTTATGGTATTCATCTCTTCTCACATGAACTATTGCAAAAGCCTTTCTAATCAACTTCACTGCCTACTGTTCTCAAATAAACTATCTTGCAAATATCTGTCAAATTGCTACTCTTCTTTTTTTCACAAACTCTGTCTAGTAAGCTGATCCTCGTGTACATAAGTCTGCTTCAACATGGATCTTTACACAAAGGATCCCACTTGTTTGAAATTGTGTATAGCTTTGTATATGCTTTGTAGGATTTCTACCTACCCAGTAAAATGCAAGCTCCTGGTGGTGGGATGGTTTCATTTTTAATTTTGTATTTTCCTATCTTTTTGTTCATCTTTGATTCTCAAAACAGCTCTTGTGAAATAAGTGGCACATCATCATGATTATAATTGTCTATCAAATGCAACTTCTTCAGGTTTACATTCATAATCTTCATCAACTCGCTTCTCCCATCCTCAATTTCTGGCATCCCTCAAAGCCCACCAAATATAAACTCAGACTTTTTTAATTTTAACTTTTACTATTCCTCAAAAGAGCCCCTGGCACAGGCATTTATTTGCTTATCCTGAATGTGCCATCTCCATTTTTACATCTTTGTTTATATTCCCTCCACCTGTAAAATGCTCCAATTTCTTTTTTCTTTTCTTTCTTTTTTTTTTTTTTTTTTGCTGAGGCAATTAGGGTTAAGTGACTTCCCAGGATCACACAGATAGGAAGTGTTAAGTGTGTGAGACCAGATTTGAACTCAGGTCCTCCTGAATCCAGGGCTGGTGCTCTATCCACTGCGCCATCTAGTTGCCCCTTTTCCTTTTTCCTTTTTTTTTTTTTTGCTAAAATGCTCCAATTTCTTTCAGAGTCAGAGCTCAGAAAGTATCTCCTCTAAAAAGTTTCCTTTTCTATATCTGTATTTTGGTATTAAAAAGAAAAAAAAAGCTCTTCCCAAGTTATCCAACCCTGTTATATAGTTGTGTAATTGCTTTCCAGGTAGATAAGCCTGTTTCTTTCCCTCCTGAGCATAATCTGTGTCTTTGGGTCTCTATCACAGACCCAATACAGGAGTGTGCTCAGAATTAAGCCTTCAACAAATGTGTCTCAAAAGAAAGAATGAAACCTTATCACCTGCAAGTCTCCCGACTTTCCTTTCATTGACTATAGTGCTTTGGCTCTTTAATATTATCCAAAAATGGTCTCATGCATATCTTCTTTTCCTTTAACCTTTATTTGATTTCTACTAATCACTTCACACAAAGGCAAATTTGCTTTAGTCAGTACACACATCCTCCCACCTTACTCCCAATCACTCCTCCTACTCCTTCGCCCATTTTTTTTTCAGATGGATCATTTTTGGACAGTCTCATAGAAGTGCATCCTCCAGCAATCTCCTTTCAATAGCAATCTAAGAACAGATAATGGTGGAGTAGAAAGGGCAACTGATTTGGAGTCAGAAGTCTTGGGTCCAGTCATTAGCTAGACTGTTCATTAGCGATATAACCAATATCAGTTAATTTCTTCTACATCCCAGTTTTCTTATGTGCAAAAGAGGGACAATTATAATCATGATGATGTACCACTTATCTTATAAGAGCTGTTTTGAGAATCAATGTCATACAAATGCAAGTTACTATTATTATTTGCAAATATAAAATATATAATCCATAAGGAAAATAGTTAATGGAAATGTGAGTTTAGGGTAAAAAATATTTAGTGAATTGAGAGTTTTCTGGGTCATGTGAGCAACAAGATGGAGGACTAGACAATTTTGAAATTCTCCAAAATATAAATCATATGCCAAAAAAAAAAAAAGCAACTACAGATGTATCTATGGTCTGGGACACTAAGAATCCAAAAGAAAGCTTTAAAAAAAACCCTGTAAACATTAATTCAGAGATCTTGGGCTTCAGAGAACATCTTTCCCTATGTCCTATGCTCCTGATAGCAAGGCTGCAGGCTTGAAACAAAACTCAGCTCCACACCACAGGCTCCTGCCCCACTTCCCTTTTTCCAGGAATGTGGGGATCCTGACTCCATAGAAAAAGGCTGGGGAAACAACCAAAGCTCTGAACTACTGCTGCCAAGGTAGACAACCCTGTAGCCGCGAGGCTGCAAAGCTCAGCTTACTGGCATACTAGGCACAAGGAGAAGCCCACGTGGCCAGCAGCAGCTCTCTGCCAGGGCCAGTGCAGAGAACTGAGGAGCAGAGAGTGGGGTGGACAGTGAGAAAGCAAAGAGGCATGGGGCAGCATTCCACCAGGCCAGAGGGGAGGAGCTCAAAGTCCAACGGGAGCACTGACCAAGAATCCCTTGGAACAGAGATGTGGGCTAGTGAGCTGTGGGAGGCTCAGCATGAGAGGAGGCTGAGAAGAGCCTGCAGGGACGTGAGTAAAATAAAAAGGAGAAATGGAAAGAGGTTTTGCTTTAGGAGGGAGGGAGTTCCAAGAATGAATGTACTAATGGATGAAGAGAGATGGCCTCTGTAAGACAAGGGAAACCTTATGCTAGGTGCGGCTGGGGGTGGGGGGGGGGGGGGGGAAGGGAGGGTGCGGGTGCTTGGAAAATGCCCTTAGCTTACCTGAGTAGAGAGGGAGTTAGAACTCTAAGGAGCAACTAATACCTGAGTCTATAAGAAAGCATGGTCCTAGAGAAAAGATTTTGAGGTAAATGGGAGGAAAAGGTACATAATCAGGAACATGATGAGAGGTAGTCCCTACCATGGTGACACCTGCAATATCTGGCCTTATTTTGAGAGCTAGGAACAATGGAAAAGGAAGTTCCATAGGACAAGTCCTACAAGGTGGTAGCAGAAACTACCTAAAGATGAGCTTACAAAGGAAAACTTTTGAAGTCTTGATTACATGAGGAATATAGAGAATAAAGAAAAACTAGCTCATTATAGGTCACTAATCAGAAAATAAGGGTTTACAGTAGACAGAAGGAAAAATAAAAACCTCAGTACAAAGATAGAAAGTCTGATAAATTTCCACATTAGTCATTTCCAAAAATGTATATCTGCATTTTAAATTAATCATGTCTTGCTTTTTGTTCTATGAAGACAGCTGTTATTGTTCAGTCATTTCAACTGTGTCCTATTCTTTGTGATCCTTCTTGGTGGAGATATTTTAAATGATATGTCATTTCCTTCTCCAGCTTGTTTTACAGAAGAGGAATTAAGACAAGCAATAGTTAAGTGGCTGGACCAGGGTCACACATTTAGTAAGTGCTTGAGGCTGAATCAGACTCAGGTGCTCCTGACTCAGAGACGGTGGACCACCTAGCTGCCCTACAATAATATTTGTACAATTTTTTTTTCTCTCAAACAGATTTTCCCCTCTGTTCCCCTTCAATTATTCCTATTGGTTAGTTTTTAAAATTTCATTTGTGCTCCTTCACAAAAAGCATTTCTCTCCTTTTCTTCATTATCCATACTCTTTTTCAGCTGCTTGTCAATAGGAAAACAAAACTAGTGGGTAATAATTTTAGTACCAAGGTCTATACTTTTTAAAACCTAAAAATGTATGTAACCCCCATAACCTATTCCTTTTACAGGACAGGCTAAATTTTAAGAATTTCCTTCAAATGACAATCTATATGCCTCATATTTACTCTCAACCAGGGCTCAAGAACTCAAGGAATTTAGCTTATTCCTAAGTGTTCCCTTCAATTTTCCAATAAGCATTTGAATAGACATAAAATTTATTATAATGCATGACAAAAAGAGAAAGGGTATTCACATCTGAGCCTAGTTTAGAAATACAAAAATGCTGTTACATTCATACCTCCCCTAAAATGCATATCCTCTCAGGAACAAACTCCCATCATTATCAAATTAGTTGAGGATAAAATGAATGGCTCTGTGAACCTCAGTAAAAACAGTCTGACTCTCACTAACTCTGGCCTCCATGTATACAATCTGCAGAACACTCTCAGCTGCCAGTTTTATTCTTGGAACAGCATTTAAAGGTTGTCAAAGATCCCACGGACCTTTTTTGACTGGGAAAGTCTTTCCTACTTGGCTAGCGAATCAATGACACTCCTTCATCGGGCTCTACACTCCTCCCAACCTCTGACTCGTTGGAAATGTCTGTCACAAACCCTCTATCATCTCCTATTTTCTACACATATTGTGGACCCATAGCATCATAAGTTTCCCTTCTCCCTTTATAAAGAATTCATCACCAGTTCTTTTCTATGACTACTTATCACAATATATTTCATAAAAGCAACTCCTCCTTGTGTCCTCTTCCCCCATCTCAGGCTCCCACATTCCCCTGGAGAGAACTAAGACATTTTTATCAGTTGATGATGTTGGTTAGGTTACAAAACGATGGCTCAACGCACCCTTAAAAGGACCACACCTTTGAGACAGTTCTCAGTATTTAGTAAGCATTTATTAAGTGCCTATTATGAGCTAGACAATGTGGCAAGTGCTAGGAACTACAAAAAGGCAAGAAGATTCTATTCTCAATAAGTAAAAAATTAACAAGGTAGGAAATTTCAAATATTCATATATAAACAAGATACACACAGATTAAATTGGAGATAGTCAAGAAAAGGAAGGCACTAGAATTAAGGTGGTTCAGGAAAGGCTTCTTAAAGAAGTTGGTATTCTAGCTGGGACTTGAAGGATGTCAGAAAAGCTAAGAAATGGGGGATAAAGGAGAGAATCCCAGTGGAGGACATCCATTGAAAATGCTGCAAATCAGTAGGTAATTGTTACTGGAGGGTAAAGTATAAGAAGACTGGAAAGGTAGGCAGGGGTTTGGTTTGCCAAACAGGATTTCATATTTGATGCCAGATGTGATTGGACAGAGCCACTGGAATTTACTGAAAAGAGTGACATGATTGAACCAATGATTTAGGGAAATATATTTTATAACTGAATGGAAGATGGTCTAGAATGAGGAGAAATGAGGCAGGCAGAAAAAGCATCAGGCTATTGCAACAGAACAAGCATGAGCGAGTAAGGGCTTACACCAAGAGACCAGCAATAATAGGAGAGGAGACATATTCCAGAGTTTAACATTCATTTCTGTTTAAAAACACTTGAAGGTATAAGTATAAATGGATTTTTTCCTTAAATTAATAAACATTTACCTAAAAACATCAGCAAATGTTATTCATAATGGGAATAAGCTAGAAGTATTCCCAGAAAGATGAAGTATGTGAAAGAAGGATGCCCACTGTCACCAATATTATTATTCAACTTGAAATCCTAGCAATAGCAATAAGAAAAAAGAAACTCAAGGAATCAGAATGATCAAAGAGTTGATAAGACTATTTCTTTGCAGATGACAGAATGAAATACTTGGAAAATCTCTAAAAACGACTTTATATAAAACTGTTATTTTTGTTGGCCCTTGCCTATCTATGAATAATTATTATTTCTCCAATTATTTAATTATGATTTTATTTATATAAACAAGTTCTTATAATTTTGTTCATATAGCTCCTGGATTTGTTTTGGCAGATATACTCCTACATACTTTATGCTGTCTAAAGTTATTTTAAATGGGATATCTTACTATCTCTTCTTACAGGGTTTTTTGTTGGTGATACATATAGGATGCTGATGATTTTACTGAGAGTCTATTTTATATCCTGCTACTTTACTAAAAATTATCATTTCAACTAATAATTTATCCAGCAAAATTGCATAATCCTAAAGGGGAACTATGGATCATTACTGAAATAGAGGGCTTTTGAGCATTCCCAATGGAAAAAAAAGCCAGAATTTTGAAGAAGTCAAAAGCAGCATAATAAAGTAAATATGAGCAAATCATGTTCAAAAACTAGATTAGGATAAACTATTTACATATTAAGATGAGAAGATGAGATCGCTATAGTTATTCAGGGGTCATGGAGAGCCTCCATTTAGACAGAGGACAAGTTGGGATCTGGCTATACCAATAGAATACCAGAACAGAACTTAAAAAAAAAAAAAAAAAAAAAGCATTACTGATTTGTCTCCACATTTGTAATTTCACAAGCTGCACTGCTCTGGAAAAACCCCTAACCTGAACTTATTCTGTGTATTTTTCCCTGCTCTAATTCCAAGTCTCAGCCTTTCAGGTCCAACTCAAGTCTTACCTTCTCCATGAAACCCACCACTAGACTTCAACTAAAATGTACCTCTCTTCTCTGAGCCTGATTTCTTTTATTGTTGCATTATTTTCATTTCCCCAAATAACCTCCCATCAGTGAAAATTCTTGTGACAAAGAAAACTATAAAATAAAAGCTCCCAATCTAGATCCAATCACCTCCTGATAGAGAGGACTTTGCTATTCTCTGCCATCTGGGACCTATGATTAATCATTCAATTACTCCAAGTTCTGCTCCTTTTAGGGAGCACATTTTTTATTTATTTATTTTTTTTATTTAATATCCTTTTATTTACAGGACATATGCATGGGTAACTTTACAGCATTAACAATTGTCAAACCTCTTGTTCCAATTTTTCACCTCTTACCCCCCACCCCCGACCCCAGATGGCAGGATGACCAGTAGATGTTAAATATATTAAAATATAAATTAGATACACAATAAGTATACATGACCAAACCGTTATTTTGCTGTACAAAAAGAATCAGACTCTGAAATATTGTACAATTAGCTTGTGAAGGAAATCAAAAATGCAGGTGGGCATAAATATAGGGATTGGGAGTTCAATGTAATGGTTTTTAGTCATCACCCAGAGTTCTTTTTCTGGGTATAGCTAGTTCAGTTCATTACTGCTCCATTAGAAATGATTTGGTTGATCTCGTTGCTGAGGATGGCCTGATCCATCAGAACTGGTCATCATCTAGTATTGTTGTTGAAGTATATAATGATCTCCTGGTCCTGCTCACTTCACTCAGCATCAGTTCGTGTAAGTCTCTCCAGGCCTTTCTGAAATCATCCTGTTGGTCATTTCCTACAGAACAGTAATATTCCATAATTTTCATATACCACAATTTATTCAGCCATTCTCCAACTGATGGACATCCATTCAGTTTCCAGTTTCTGGCCACTACAAAGAGGGCTGCCACAAACATTCGTGCACATACAAGTCCCTTAGGGAGCACATTTTTAATGTTCAGATTATTAATGCCAAAGTGCATGTTGCAATCCCTATTCTGTGCACTTCATTCTGTATGGTCCATTCAAATACATCTGTTAACAAGCATCTGTTTAGGCAATGCTAAAACCACTAAACTTAATCAATAAGGGGACAAAGAAATGCAAAAATATGAGCATTGCCCTCAAGGAAGATCCCAACTAACAGCAAGACAACATTTTCATGACTAAACCTATAAAGTAGGTGAAAGGCAATTTCCCATTTCTGTGATTTCTTCAAATGTGTCCTTCCATAGTGAAGATTTCAGAATATTAATACACTATAATTTATTTTAGCCATTCTCCAAGGAATGAGTTGTTGCTGTTCGGTCATTTCAGTTATGTCCAGTTTTGAACATTTGGGGTTTTCTTGGCAAAGATACTGCAATAGTTTGCCATTTCCTTCTCCAATTCATTTTACAACTAAGGCATTTTACAACAGGGTTAAGTGACTTGCCCAGGGTCACTCAGCTAGTTAAGTGTGGCTGGATTCAAACTCAGGTCTATATGACTCTAGACCTGGCACTCTGTGCCATCTAGCTGCCCCCAAATCACTGTATTTATAGATTTCCAATTTCTGAAATGGAATAGGTTATTGTTGTTTTTTAAATTTTGACCCCCTCAATACAAAATTCTTTCATAAATAATTTATGTCTTCAGGTTTGTCAAATAAAGAGTTACATTATGTCTAATGTTCTCTAATCTGTTCCATTGCTCTACTTCTCTATTTTTAAAAAATAGCAAATGGTTTTGATGACTACTGCTTTATAATATACCGTGAGGTCTTGATGCAAGTTGTTTTACAGGATAGCCAAGTTATATACAGGTTTTGGGTTTTTTTTAATCACATATGATGATTCAGAGAATGTGATTCAGCTCTCTTAAGAGTATTCAAATCTATACTATAATGGGAATCTACTGAATTCAGTGTTAAAATGTGCTTTTTAAAAATTTTCTGCTTCCAAGTTGAATATGATCACCTTGTGAACAAATGGCAAAATAAGTGAATAAAACAAAATTGGTTAAAACTGTCTTTAAAATAACTTTATTCTGCCCCCCGCAATTTTCCACTTTAAATTTTATAAGCAGTATAGTTGCCAAAGAATTAAGATTTGCAAAAAAAATCCCCCCAAAAAAACTACCCCAAAAACCTTTACATGCAGAAAGTGTGTTTGTAATCATCCAACTCAATGTGGCAGCTAGTTTTGCTGAATTAATTGCTTTTTGCTATTCATTCCTTTTTTATTCTTTGTTATCAAGGATAGCTCTGTGGGAGAGATATAGGAAAAGGAGAGATACTATCTAGAAATAAAAGCATTATAAGAACATTATCAATAATATTTTAAAAGAATTTTGAGTTTGGGAACTGGGCTATGTGATATAGAACAATAATTCTGAATTCAAAAATCTTCCTTCCTTCTTCTACTGACTTGGGTTTCTCCTCTCAGAATTATGAATTTAAAGGTTAGTATCATATACTACATTCTTTGATAATTACTATTTGCTACATCTTGATTTCAATCTAGGAGGGCCTCTGTCAAGCTGCTCTGGCTAAAATTTGTCAGGAACGTACTTTCTCAAGGTTCTCTAGCTATTCCTATCATAGTTCTTTGGTCGCCAAGGATTTTTTTAAACCTCAAGTAATTTAACAAACATGGTAAAATCTGAGGCATGTTAGGCTTCAACTCTAATCTTCCAGGTACAGTGCCTAGCATAACATATGCACTTAATAAATTCTTGCTGCTTGAGTGATTGACCTTTACAGAAACCTCTTTTTCTTGAAGGGCCTTAGCTCTCTGCAGGCAATATAGAATCATCAACTAACTATACATTAGGGGAAAGTCTATTCTAAACTAGTCTTTCAATTGAGCTATGTTAGTTCTTCTTTCTTCTTCATGTCTAAATATCCACATTCATTTTGACAAAATACAAATCAGTTTAAACATGCCATTACTTTTCTATCAATAAAGTTTTACTGATAACCAAACTGTACCAAAAATTCCCAATCACTCCTTTATTATGCACTATAATACCAGAGATACTCAAGGAACTTAGAATTTAATGACTACGCCTTTTCCATAACAGATCAATCAAAACCACCCACCTCACAATTACTTTCAAATTTCATTTATTTAACCCAGACCGACAACTGCCACTACACAATTTTACACCCAAAAGACAAGACAAAATGCTAAATTCGAAGAATCCTGAACATACAGAAATAATCGGGTAGCTCCACTTCCAGATACAGAAGCCCTGTTCTCAAAGCCACTCTGCTTGTCCTGCTTTTGTACCTTTTCTGACCCCATTTACCTCAAATGACCTTTCCCTTCTTCTGTCCAATTGTCGAAGTCATCCATCATCCTCCCAGGGGTCAGTCACAGCCTCATTTGCACAAAAACTTTCACCTATCAAGCAACCCAGCACACTCAAATTTACAGAAAATTACTTTTGAAACATGAAAACTAATTCATATTTAGACTTTATCCTTAACATAAATGTTATTTAAGAAAAATCTGTGGGATGAAAGGCCCTTATATGTTCAAATATTGTCTGTTTAAATATGCTCTTTGTGATCTAATGGAAACTGATAGCTTTCTTTCTAGATATTTTTGGAGTAATGATACAGCATGCTGAAGCCCCCATATGCCAGACTTTGGGAATGACTTTTGTCATGGGGTCAAAAAACCTCTCAGAAAAATGTTCAGCAAATTTCCTATCTGTCCTGCATGACAGTAACCTATCATTCATCTGTCTCACTCAAAATTTATTTTGTATTCTGCTTAAAGATGGCCTTGCTCTGTCAGAATTAACATTTAGCTAACTAATTATTACTAAGGGCTCATTATGTCTCAGGTAGTGTTTAAATAATAAAGGAAGGACTATGTGGTGTAGCAATCAGGACAGATTAAAAGAAATTTTCTTTCTTTTTATTCTCATGACTATTAATTTCAAGTTAAAAGCCTGAAGAAAAACTGTATTAAAGTTCTTAATTTGCCAGATATACCTGCCATGTAAAAGATTTTCTTTCTTTAACTCAAGAAAGTAATAAATTCTTAACTAATTAGATGTATCTTAGATTGAGTTACATCAAAATATTCCATTTAAATAATAACAGCTAGCATACATTTACCTTTCCTTGTATCCCCAGTGCTTAATAAAAATAATAAGAAGAAACTTAGGCACTTGATAAATTTTTATTCACTAACTGACAATACTTCATTTTATCCTCACAATAAGCTATGGAAGACTAGCACTATTATTTATTATATTTATATTATTTATTTATTATCTTATGAGGAAACTCAAAGTTTAAATGATTTGCTCAAGGTCATATAATAATTTAGTGTCTGGGGTCAAATTTGAACTCAGATCTTTATGACTCTACTGCATATAATGCTACAGGCTTCCCTGAGAGCTCTCATTTTTCCCAAAGAGGCAGAGACTTTAGCAGTAGCTTCATTCATAAAAATAATACACATTTCTTTTTCTTTTTTTCCAAATCAAGAGCAAGAGATGAAAGAGAGAATGAAGAATCATATTTTTTATAGGTGGTGTAAAAACTAACAGCTTTTCCGTCTGCACCCAGAGAGAAGAAGACTGTGGGAACTGAATGTGGACCTCAACATAGCATTTTTACTCTTTTTGTTGTTGTTTGGTTGCATCTTGTTTTCTTTGTCATTTTTGATGTGATTTTTCTTGTGCAGCATGATATTTGTGGATATATGTTTAGAAGAATTGCACACGTTTAACGTATATTAGATCACTTGCTATGGGGGAGGGGGGGGAAAGAAAGGGAAAAAAATTAGAACAAGGTTTTGTAAGGGTGAATGTTGAAAATTATCCATGTATGTATATATTTTGAAAATAAAAAGCTTTAATTACATATGCTTTGTAAATAAAAAGCTTTAATAATAAAAAAGAACATTAGCCAAAAAAGAAAAAAAGCACAAGGAAAAAAAAAAAGAAAAGAAAAAGCTTTAATTAAAAAAAGTAACCGCTTTTGATATTCTTAAATTCAAATCCTTGTCCATTGATCAAGTAGACATTTGGCTCATAAAGGCCAACTCAATCTTGACAGTTTCTCTATAAAAGAAACGAGCAAATCTTCAACAATGAGAGGATCCAAATCAGTTCCAACTGATTGGTAATGAACAGAAACAGCTACACTCAGTGAAAGAACAATGGGAAATGAGTGTGGATCACAACATAGCATTTACACTTTCTGTTATTGTTTGCTTGCATTGTTGTTTTTCTTCCCAGGTTATTTTTAACTTCTTTCTAAACCCCCTCTTTCTTGTGTAGCAAGACAACTGTATAAATATGTATACATGTATTGTATTTAACATATACTTTAACATATTCAACATGTATGGGACTACCAGCCATCTAGGGGAGGGGATGGAGGGAAGGAGGGGAAAAGTTGGAATGGAAGTTTTTGCAAGAGTCAATGTCGAAAAATTACCCATGCATATGTTTTGTCATTTAAAAAGCTGTAACAAAAAAAAATTTTAAATAAAAAATAGGGATTTAAAAAAAGGAAACCAGCAAACAAAAGAACTGATCAAATTAGTTTCATCAGGCATCCATCCACAGATAACAAACATTCCCTATGACATCTGGTCACTTTGTAGTGTAATACTCAAAATTATCTGTAAAAAGAACACTATGAAAATGACTGAAGTTTGTGCTACAATAACTATTGCTAAAGATGAAGAAAGAGGTAGCATTCTACATGGAACTTAGGACCTTCTAAATTAAATAAAAATATTTTTGATATTTATTGATTTCAATGCAAAAATAAAAATAGGCAAAAATGCAACAACAAAAAAAAACTTGGAAAAGACAATGAAGAGTAAGTTAAGCCAAGGCAATATGGTCTCACTATTCTTCAATTCATTTCGACCATCACTGGCTAGTAAAGGTTTTGAAGAACCATAAAGGATTACAGACTGGCAGGAAAAACACCTAGATCATGAAATATATATGATTACATGTTAACAGACAGGGAACAAGTTAATGATAATGGGAGTCATTCCTGAATTAACTGTATATAATTACACCATCTACTCTGCAAAACCAAAGACAAAAATAAAATGAAAAAAATAAAAGTAGAATAATAAGACACATTGTACAATTAAAACTACTTCAACATGATCTATTTAAACAGAATTAATAGATTTAAATAAACTATTACTATTGAAAAATGGGAAATGGATGGAAGAAAGCACACTGACACGAATTATAATAGGTTAAACTTCTGGAAAAAATATATAAATGAAATGCTATCACATTAGGAATTTACAGGAATTTAGGAATTACAGTCTCCTTCCTTGGCAGAGTTATTTATGATAGCCACAGACAAAGCCAGTTCAAATATAAATGTACTCAGAGATATAAATGTTCTTACAGAAAAGGATAATGAAAATCATAAGCTTGATCATCTTAGTGGGCAACAAGAAGCAAAGAAAATGTAAGGAAAAGCAAATTATATTTTTTAAAAAAGCATGGCAAAAAGTTCAACTAATTGAAGCTAACCCAGAGACAATTAGAATGTAAAGAGAAGGAAGACTGCAGGGAGATGAAAAAGCAAAAAGACCATAACAAAATTACTTCACTATA
Organism: Sarcophilus harrisii; assembly: GCF_902635505.1. Classification (NCBI taxonomy): domain Eukaryota; kingdom Metazoa; phylum Chordata; class Mammalia; order Dasyuromorphia; family Dasyuridae; genus Sarcophilus; species Sarcophilus harrisii. The sequence goes on from NC_045426.1 coordinate 53,862,995, forward strand.
ATGGCCATCACATTTGCCAATCTACAAAGAAATAAGAGATAAATAGTTCTGAAGAGGACAAAGAAAGGAAGAGCTGCTGGATTGGACCAAATGTATACAGGAGACAATAAGTTAAGGCAAGTCATCATGCATTTAAGAGCCTCCTACTTTGTGCACTTCCAGGTTATGGATTTTCTCTGGTGTCCTCCTCACCCACCACTTCAGCCTTCCCCTCCCCCCACCCCCACCCCCGAGTTCTTATCTCCCTCACTTCAAACCTGACTTTCTAGTGCGATTTCACATTAGTCCAGCCACTGATCTGCTGCTTCCTGGCCATAGCATTTCATCTCTCAGCTCCTTGTCTTTGCCCAAAGCTTTCCCCTGTGCCTGGCAATGCTCACTTCCACCTCCTCTGAATGCCTAGCTCTCTGAGGCTCAGCTTAGTTGCCACCAGCTTCACAAGGCCAGGCCTGATTTCCCCAATGAGTCCTTTCTCTGTCTTCACTCCAATTTACTTAGTATTTACCTTTTGTACATATTCATGCTATCTGCCCTAATGAAAGCTCCTGGAACAAAGGCCTACCAAGGAATTCCTACCAAGACCTTGCACCAAGTCCTACCTCCGGACCAGAGCAGGGATTGCAATCAGCACAGAAAGCTCTAGGTGAAGAAACTCCCTCTAAAAATGTATATACTGCAAGCAATATACAGAATTCTGAGAAGATAAGTGGCTTACTTACCATGACAAAGCTAAGATTCCCCAGAAAAGGGCTCATACCCCAAAACATCCTGACTCTGAGACAGGTCCTTTACCCACTATATAACTGTCCTACCTTGCAAATAGCAGGAGCTTGATAGTCACAAGTATTGATACATAATGAATGAATAAAACCCTTGTTCAAGTAACTTGAATTAATGATTTTATGCATGTAATAGAAATGTATTTTGGCTTCTAGAAAATTTCCTGACAAGGAAGCTAAGAGGAAACCTCTTTGAAGAGTCACCCCACCTGCTAATTCTATGAGTAAGAATATACAGTCAACTTAAAATTCTCAGCAACAGTTGAGCTATTATAAAATACCTTAGAAATTAATCCTTCCATTTGTTTTTAAAATAATTTGAGAAATTAGTAACATGAAAAGTTAAGCACATCTTATATTAAAGAGACTCTTCTTAAATAAAGACCTTTAATCTCACAACCACTTTTCCCAAAATATCCAGTCTTCTTTTGTTCAAGATTTAGTAATCACAAGAACTGAAATACCCTGCAATGTGTACTGCTAGTTTTTATCACTAATAAATTTGAGTCATCTTTCATCAGCTAAATGTTCCCTTTCATCATAAAGCATGTCCTCCTAAACAAAAACAGTGAGATGCTTTCTCCAATTCCATGTGATCTTGCTGCCAACCAACTGCCAAACCTTACGCCTTCAACTTTAGCTCTCTCCTACCCAGCTCTTTCTCTCCACTGCCACAGCCACTATCTCCTCAGAGATAGGTGGGACTGTGGTCTTCATGCTGCATGTCTTTCCCCACTGTGGCCACATACCTGTTCACATACCTTCTCTCCACCATTCCCACCAGAGGTTGCTGATCACCTCGAGGATCAAATACCAAGAACTCTGTTTGACTTCTTGTACTTTATTCCCCTCTCCACACCCTGCAATCAGTCATACTATCCTACCTGTTTCTCACACACAAACCACTTTATCTCCCATTTTCCTTAAGCTGGATCCCATGTCTGAGTCCTTACCCTCCTCACTATTGCCTCTTGACATCCCTGATTTCCTTCAAGATTCAGCTGAAATACTACTTTCTGTCAAAAGCCTTTTCTAGTTCTCTCACTTTTCCCTTGAAGGTGATCTTCCACTGACTCCATATGCATTTTTTTTATTTAGAAGCTGTCTTCCCATTAGAATAGAAGTTCATAGAAGGCAGGGATGTTTTTTGCCTTTCTTTGCATCCTCAGTATCACCAGTGCCTAGGGCATAGTAACCTCTTAAAAAATGCATACTGACTGATTATAAATTTTACATTAGAATTCAATCTTCTTTCACGTAAATCAGAAGTAAGCCAATCAGAGTTGCTAAATAACTTCCAGAAAAATTGGATGTGGCAAAAGCTTTATTCAAAAATAATGAACTACTAAACAGTAATTTTCCTTACTTCTTTGTAATCCCCATAGTACAGATAATACCAAAAGTTATAAAACTCCTAGGAGCAGACACTCCTAGGCTTGAGCTATATCTGTTATATAAATGAAACTTCTTCTCATACAGCACATACCAAAAATCAATCCTTTAATTCAGAATTGTCAACCTGTAGCTACTTGGTTATTAAAGGTAAAATCTGTCACATGCAGATGACCCAGGTACAGTAAGGCTGGCAAAGCAAAAGCCATTGAAGTACATAAGTGCATTCTGAGACAATAAAGAATCTATAACATAGAAAATTCCTGCTTACACCATGCACTAATTGGCTTGAAGTTCTTTTCTTTGGAGAAAATGGACTCAAGAAAACCTAAACCCCTACTGCTGTACAAAAGTAAGTGATTTTAGTAAATAAAGAGAAGATATCTGCCATTAACAGTTTTGTATCAGAGCTTGAGTTTTATAATCAGGTACAAATCAGTCAAACAATACGCCAAGTAAGAACAGAAACCTGAGAAATCAGTCCATATTCATTCTACTTATTTAACTAGAAGCAATAGTAAACTCCACCAGTGCTGGAGACCAGCAAACAGAAGAAGTGGCAACAAAGCAAGGCTAACTTACCCGCTCAGCAGTGGTCTCCTCCCCAGGAAGATAGGCAGCGCAGGCTATCTCCACGGCAGCTGAGCTGGTGGGCGAGTCGGTGGTCGAAGATGACCGAGGCCGGCCCGACTGCCCCACGACTGCCATGTCCGGACCGGATTTGCGGTTGATCTGAGGGCTGCCCTTGGGGGCATCTGGTTTGCCCCGCCTGCTGTGCAGGCTCGTGCCTCTCTTCATCTTGGGGGGCACTCGGATCTGCTGCAGCACCCGGTTCAAAGCTGTGGGGTGGGTGGAGACACCATCAATATCAGCACAGGAGCTCTGGCTCTCCAGATCCATCTCAGGCTCCGGATCGGCCTGGACTTGTTGCACATCCTGAGGAGACACCGAAGACCTCCTGCGCTGGTGCTGGAAGAGGTGCTTCAAGCCTTGGCCAATCACATTAATGTTCTCCAAAGCATTGTGGGTCATTTTAGACAATTTCTGCTCTGCTTCGGGAGGCTTTCTGGCCTCTGGATCTTGGGGTTTGCCTCCAGGATCTGGGTCATCATATAACTGTTCATTGCCAGAAGGCTCCATCAGCACACTCTGACTAGGCTTATTTGCAAACTCATAAATACCGATGTTGCCTGTCTTTAAATTGTTTTTTGTTTAATACACATCAATACTGTCAACCAATAGGCGGGCAACTGCTTCAACTGTGCCTACACATGCAGCTGTGCGACGAAGGTCTCATGCTTATCTAATGTTAAAAAAAAAAAGCTGATATTATAAATCCATGCAAAAAACTACGGGATTAAATTAAAACATGCTATTAGCCAAAATAATATTTGTTCTCATCATATCCAAAGATTAATAATAGATTTCCAAATTGCATATGATGAATATCTTTTCTCTAGCATGAGAAAGAAGGGCCAAAGCAAAAAGCAAAGAGAGAAAAAATTGCAACATTAAAAGTATCTTTTCTTTTTAATGTATGGAGAAACAGATACTAGAGGGACCATTTCAAGTGTTTATAGCAAAAGAACTGACAGAAAAGTAACTGATTGATCTCTATCCCATAATTTACATATTTAGTTTAAACAAAAACCTCATCTTTTCCATTTTAACTGTAGTTAATTATCAAATATGTCATATCCCAACTGAATAGATCCAAGGTTAATAGAAAATGTCTACTCAATCACAGCTGTATGTCTTCCAATAAACTGTGAGGTATTTCTAATACTATCCATATTCATCAAGGATATTAGTTTACATGTAAATGCAGATAAAGGAATAAAAATCTTTCTTGTAGTACAAAAGACCTTTTTCTGCACCACTTTACTTAATGGTCCAGGCAGCATCAGCCTCCAAAGAAAAAAGCTTCAATCACCACTAGTTATTGAGAAAAAGGGATGTGAAAAACCCCTTTCCCTGAAACTAGTATCATGTATGATAGAAGCTACTCCTACATTCACAAAAGGCTAAAAGGAAAGAAGGCAACAATTTGAATGGGATTGAGTACAAAAGCATCAGAGTGAAAAGAACCCGTCAACTGTAAATCAAATACTGATATTAAAGGCAGGAAGCTGAAACTAGTGAAATGCAAAGTTAGCTAAAATGTCATGAGTTATTGACATCACAAGCAAAAAAAACTAATGTATTGTTCAATCCTTGCAGAATGTGTTAATTTCCATTGTTTGTGGAAAATTAAAACCCAGAACTACAAAAGTAAGTTCTTAGTGTGAGCATAAGGTAGCATTAGCAGATAAATGTGGTGCCAGCAGAAATGCAACACATGTTCAGGTCATTTGCTTTAATAACTTTTATGTAATATAAAGCTGGAAAGCAAAATATCACATAACTGATTTTTGGAATTACTTATTTTCACTTTTTCTATAACTGTTAGGAATCTCAAAATTTTAACTTTGGTTAAAAAGACAAACTTTTGCTTTAAGTTCTAACAAGGTCAGGTATCATCTACCAAGTGAAACCTCAGCCAGTTTACATTGCTGGGATGCTTAAGCAAATTAGAAAACTAATATTCATTCCATACTTCAATATTCCCTAGATAATGTGTTACCATGTGTGCAATATGAATATATCCAATGCAACACGTGAGTTACATAGGTCCTCTAACAATTCTACTGATGCCAGACATACAGTGAAACAAGCCCTAAATATTGATCTATAGGAGATGAGAAATTCCATTCTATTTCCAAACGACTGAAGGGAGAATGAATGTCTCCCTAATTTTCTCTCTGCTTTTTCAAAGCTATTTCCTCATCAAGTTCTTAGTTACATTGGTAAAATCAAAGAACCTTTATTTGTATAATATGGGCCTTTCAAGGTTCTAGACCTGGTTTTCTGCTTATTCAAATGTGGAATACAAGTGGCATAGTAGGCAACCCTTTATGTCTACTGAGGTTCAAAAGGATAATTCCTCCACAGTTACCTCTTGTTTTCAATCCAAGGTCCTCCCAATATTGTAGCACACTGCAGTGTTATTAAATTAATAATAATGATAATAACATATATGTCTACATATACGTGTGTGCATTATGTTTACTAAGTATCAAGACATTGTGCTAGGCACTTACAAAATATCGCATTTTATCCTCACAATAACCCCCAGAAAAGTAGATACTGAGACAAATAGAAGTTAAGTGATTTGTCAAAGATCACACAGCCAGTGAGTGTCTTAGGCCGCTTTTGAATTCAGGAAAGTTCTTCCTGACTTCAAGTCCACAAATTTATCTACCAAGTCACCTACATTGCCGAGGTTTGTTTTTTTTGGGGGGGGGGGTTTTTTGAGACTCTTAAAAGCAGAAGAACCTAAAAAGGCAGTTAGAAAAATTCCTATTCACGAAGGTCTTCAATAGAAGACTTTTTATTCATGAGACAGAATATCTTTCTATCTCACTTTCTCACATGAGATAGAGGCAAGGGAGGAACTGAGCTGTGGCCATGGAGCCAGGAGGTTTTAAAAAAAAAAAAAAAAAGAAAGAAATATCCCACAATCTCTCTCTAAGACTCTGAACCTACTAAAAGACTGCTATTTCACTCACTATTTTTTATATTTTTCTTAATTTGAAAGTGTGCATATGTATACATTTGTAATCTTTCTAATGGGTGATTAGATAAGGGAAAGGAAAAGCCCAGAAATCAATATGCCACACTCATGTGGTTAAAGAACTACTACTACAAGCAGCAAAGAACTATTTCTGTTGGGATTTTCTGGCGTTCCCTATAGGTAGAGGGTTTATTAAAATAATAGTGTATATATATCTGGAATTATGTTTACCTTTCCTCCTGAATTTATTATATCAATAAATAGTTACTGGATTATTTATACTTGGTAAAACACTTTGAGCTGCTTAGAAACATGAGGCCATTTATCTTAGTGTAATCCAATAAGAATATTTAACTCCAAAACAGAACTATTTAGTCACTGGACTGTGAGAAGAGGAAAGGGAGGAATTTAAAGGAACAGAAAGTAAGTCCATAGATGAGATTTTTAAAATTAACAGTGTTAAAACAGCAAGATAATCCACATAATTTTCCATTGAAAGAAAAATTCTAAAAGATAAAAACACTTTGAATCAAATAAAACAATGTTCTAATTAATGAAGTAGTATCAAGACATTTGTCCCATATAAATGTATTGTAAATTTATTAGTTTAACAAATATGTTTCTTTAGAGATAAAATGACCTGTTTATTATAAAGAAAACACTCCAACCTAATTTTTAATTTTTAAAATTCATTAGTATATTTATAGCTATTGTTTTGAATAAAAGGATGCCAAAATTCTAGAGGCAAAGTAGACTAAATAAATAAGTAAATTTCATAGCAAAGGCTTGTACTTATTGTTTTTGCTGCTGTAACAAAAATCAATTAGCAGAATAGTAATGAATGCCAGGAATTCTGAAGGCAAGATTTCTCACAGCCATGCAAAGCAGCACTGTTTCTGCAGTTCCAAAGCCTAAAAGAAACTGGGTTGAGCTCTAAAATCAGGCTGTGGAGAAAAATCTTATGAATTTTAAGAAAAAAGCAATAACAAATGTGATTATTATTATAATTCTCCAAATTTAGTGATGTTCATAGTCATTAGACTTGTCTTATGACTGAGGCACAGCTGGGAAGGAGTGAATAAACACTTAGAAGATAGCTACATTTTCCTCTGAAGAGACAGATTTTTAAAAAAACTGATAAAACAATGACTTTAGAAATAAGCAAAAATATTAAGAAAGATTGAATGTCACTCTCCAAAGGTACCCGAGACAAAACTATTACTTAAGAGTTATTAACTAAAATAGTTAGCTGGGAAATCAAACTTTTAAAAGAATTAAAAGAATATAAAACTTTTTGGGGCTTCCCTGCTTCATCTTTCCAAATTGTCCTGTTACCACTCTTACACAGAAGGTAAGATCCCCCTGAGTAAATGTAACTGAGGCAACAAATTCTCAATTTTGTGAACACAAGACCAACTGGAAAGGCAAATGTGCTGTTTTGAAAACGGTATAATCCCAATGTTTCATTACAACTGCCTTTGTAGTCAAATGTCATGTTAGCTTTCTTTTGAAAATATAACTTCTAAATAGACCAATCATTGCCACTAGAGAAATTAGAGCTACTTTAAATGCTAGTTTTTAGCAGCTGTTAATTCATTGGACCAATTTTATCAAGAAAAAATGTAAAAGCAATGTTTAAAATGTATTCATCCACAATAATTTTATCAAAAACAACTGTATAAGTTAGCAAACACTTTAGCTCACAGGAAACAAAAATATATTTTAAAATGATCAGAAATAAAACTCAATGATGTTGTTATATGGTTTTTTTTTTTTTAATTCTACCAAATACTAAGTGGAACATTCTACAGAAGCCATCCAAAAACATATACCAATTTTTTGGTAAAAGGTCAAATTTTGATGTTTTGAACCCATTTGATCCTCCCAGAAATATAATCAGAGCAACTCCACAGACTGCAAAGAGCTGATACTTGCCTCCTCCATTTTTCCTTAAGCATAACCAATGTGCAAGGATCCTCTTAAGACAGGAAGCTGGAAAACAAAGAAAGTATTAGGAGGAAGAAAGCTCTTGAAAGAAAAATTAAAGTATTGACTTGAAAGAAGCAAGCAAACATCACTAAAAATAAGGAAAAAAAAATAACAGTAATATAGCCTTTTTAAAATATGGTTCTACCAAATGGTACTTTGGTAATCCCAATCACAAAACAAGGACATGAAAAGTCACAAGACTTTCTACAACAATATTTTCCTGAATGTCTGACAATTTTGTATATTGTTTCTGAATTTATTGGTAACAATGTGTGCTATACAACACTGCAAAATCAGAACTCAAGAATGAGGTGGTCCTACACAACACAACATATAGGATAGAAGTAATAAGAACACTTTTTGACAGGATTTGTTTTTAAAATAAACATATTGCTAATGCTAGCAAATTCTGTTAATTGTGAAATCTAGGTATGTACCATATTGGTCTAAATACAAGTATTATATGCTCCACTTTTCCACAAGAAATGCTATTTATCTCATCTGCTAACTGTGAAATTAATCACAAAATATAATACCCCACAATTACTCATGCTGAAATTCACCCCATTCGAAGTAGTCCAATATTCTGGCCTAAAATGAGATCTCATTTAAAAGCAAAAAAATACACAACCTAAACTTAAAATAAAAACTAATGAAGGCTATTTAGGTTTTATAAAAGGCAGGTTCAGTGAATCATATCTTAGGAACAATAAATTCTTTTGCAAGAAGTTGATTAATATTAGCCTCCTATGGACAAGAAATCTAAGAGTACACAATTTCCAAATTTTCCTAAGGTCTTACAAATACCTAGTTCCATCACTATTACAATGAAAAACCTAGAGATGCTTTAATCTGCCTCCTTACAATTGGCTATTTGCAGTCACTGAAAAGAGGAAAATGTTTCAACCTTACAGAATATGAGAGTTGAAAGAGATCTCAGAAATTTCTAATTTAAGAACCGAGGAAACTGAAGACCCAAAAAGATTGAAACAACCCAGCAGCTTGTATTAAGTGCCTACTACATGCCGGGAAGCTAAGATCCCAAAAAGCCATCCTGATTTCATCAATAACAGATCATACCAGACTATCTTTTAGCGTTTCTAGACTGATAGATCAAGCAACTAGTTTAAATAATTTACCTATATTTTAGCAAAGAGATACATGAAATTCCTTTGGAAAAGCAAGAAGAGTATTCAGTAATAGCTCAATGATAATTTGGAAAGGACATATATATACATATATATTATATATATATATATATATATATATATATATGGAGCTGATGCCTTTATCAAATTTACAGATGCCATGAAACTAATATGTTGGATGGAAGTTGGATCTTTGGTATACAAGACAAAATTTATTAGGAAGAAATTAAACAGAGATTAAATTAAAGTTTCACATTCGAGTTTTAAAAAAATAGGTAAATATAAGGAGGAGGTACATATATAGCTAGACATCAGCTCATCTAGAAGGTCCTTGGATGTACGAACACAGAGAAAGCTTACTTTAGGTCATCAATATGGACACTAACATGATCTCAGCTTGCATCAGGAAAGGTAAGAGTAACTAGGTCAAGGGAGGAGAAGCTCTAACTAGGGAGGAAAAGGTTTAACTATACCTTGCCCTGATCAAAGGATATCTAGAGTACTGTAGTGTATTCTGGGTTACTGATCTACAGTACCCCTATGAAAGTAACCAGGATAAAGAGGAGCCTCAGGATCTATATAGAGGAGTTTTAGTTGAAGGTTATATTTAGTTTGTATTTACTTATTGAAGCACATGGTATTTGCCCCAAATAATAAAACTTCCTCAAACTGAAGGAATATTTCATTTTTTTATCTTTCTATGTCTATTGCCAACCAATGCCTGGCATATACCAAGTGCTAAGTAAATATATGTTTATTTGGGAACTGAATTAGGAAATGTTTAGCTTGAAGACTTTGGGCAGGTATGATAACCTAAGCTATATTCAAATGATTCAATAACCTGTTAAATTTAAGGATTAAATTTTTTTCTCCTTGGCCCCAAGGGAAGAACAATGAAGCATCATTATATAGACACTTATAGGGAATTTCAATTTGGCCTATAATTTCAATTTCAATGAATTCAATAGATGTAGCTCAGAAGGTTGTTGCTTTGCATTCCTACCTTGGAAAGAAAAAAAACCCAGTATTTCCTTTATTGTCTTTCCTCTTATATATTTACACATAAACATGCATTATGATATATATATATACACACATATTTTTTTTTAAATAGATTTTCTTGGTATGTTATTTGCATGGCTGGCATGAAACTATTATTGAAAGCACTATAAGGCAAGTCCATCCTTCATTGGTACAGCAGTACAAGGAAACGAGGCAAACAGAAGGCTGGTTTTATAATCGTGTTTATACCATATTTACTATGGCAAGTCACTCAAGCTCTCAGTGCTCCCTACCCACCCCAGTAATTCAGCCTATTTGCATCAGAGGAGGAAGTTTCTACAGGAAGGAGTTTCCTACATCAGAGCAATCACAGATGCGGATAAAAAATATTCAATGAAACATAACAGGAATTGTCATTCTTTCTTTATTATCATTCTTCACCTGCATTTTCTATGAAGAATATATTAATCAGCCAATCAATGAGCATTTATTAAGGGCTGCAATGTACCAAGTACAATGTTAGGCACTGGGGATAAAATATCCACTATGAATACACAGAATTTAAAAAATATTTAAATGCCTGGTAGTTGGAGGTAGAGGGAGCATGCAGTAGGAAAGTCCAGAAAAAGCTTTGGGCAGAAGTTTCATGTAGTTTAAAGGAATATAAATCTATAAAGCAGAGAGGAAAACAAAGTGCATTTCTGGCAAGGGAGGGGGAACCCAAAAATGGGAAATGGAATGTGGGTATTGTGAAATGCCAGAGAATGGTAGAGAAAGTAATATCCTATGAAGATATAGACTGGAGAAAGATGAAGAGCTTTAACAGATAAATAGCTTTTATTATAGAGGCTACTGGGGGAAGGAGTCCACTGGAGTTTACTAAAGAGGAAAACCACATGATCAGATCTTCAATTAAGGAAAATCACTCAAGGAGCATTATGTAGAATGGCTGGAGTGGGAAAAGCCTTGCAATAGGGAGACGAATTAAAAGACTACTGTAGTAATATGGGCAAGAAGTATGAACAGAGAGAAGGAGTAAGATAAAAAACAATAATATTTGTCAACTGACTAAATAGGTCCAGCGAGTGAACACGAAGAGAAGTATTTAAGGCCATCAGGCAATTGGTTACAAAGCTCAGAAACTGAAAGGAAGATGGTATGATGCCTGTCACATAGCAGGAAATTAATAAATAATAGTGACTGACTAGTGTCTTTGACAAAAATAAAGAAGTCTGGATGACAGAAAGGTTTTGGAAAAAAGAAAGTTGAGTTTTACACAGGTTGTGCTGAAAATGCTTAATGGGCAACTGGTGATGCAGCACTGGAATTCAGGGAAGAGACTGGGGCTAAATAAATAAATGATTTACAAGTAATCTATAGAAATAAGATGGGTAAATCATGGGAATTCAAGAGGTGGCCTGAAGAGCAAATACAAAGTAGGGATTTTTAACTTTCTTTGTGTTACAAACTGTTTCAGCTTCCTGGTAAAGTCTATGGACACGAGAATAATGTTTTTAAATGCTTAATGTAAAATAATAGATTTACAAAGGAAAAAAATTATGTTGAAATTCAATTATCAAAATATTTTAGAAATAAAGTTCCTGGACTTCAAAGAACTTCAAAAGCATATAGGGACAAGAGAAAAGGTAGTTGGACAGAACCTGGGGCACACTCACAATTAGGAAGTGTGATATAGATGATGAGCACACAAAGGCACAGAAGTCAAAACAAAAGAAAAGAGGGAAGAGAAATGTCATGGAAACACAGAGAGATGAGAGTTTTGGGAAAGAAATAGTGGTCAAGAGTGTCAGATGCAGTAGCTAATTCTGGACAGATGAGGACTGAGAACCAAGAACAGAAATTAAGAAATCACTGGAAAATCTGGACAAAGGAGTTTCTATTGGTTAATGAGACTGGAGGTCAGAGGCAGAGCTGGGATTTAAGGCAGTGAAGACAACTTTTTCAAAGAGTTTGGATAAGGAAAGAAGAAGAGATAAGGGGAATAACTTGAAAAGGAGGATCTAATGAAAGTTCTTTTCTTTTATTTTAAGGATATGGGCAAACATTCTTGGGTATGTTCGAAGGCAAAAGAGAAGAAACCAGTAAAAAGGGAGAGGTTTAAAATTTTAGAGAGAAGGCTGGAAAGAGGAAAAACATGGTATGATCAGGATTGCAATCTACTGGAAAAAGCAGTAGACAGAATCAATCATACATATAGAGGGAATGGCTTTGGCAAACGGGAGATCAAGTTGTCACAGACATATCTATGGTATGAATTTGTCCTCCAAACTTTTAGAATTCCTGAATTCATATATATATATATATATATATATATATATATATATATATATATAGAGAGAGAGAGAGAGAGAGAGAGAGAGAGAGAGAGAGAGAGAGAGTGTACAATAATACTAGCATTTATGTAGTAGATACTTAATGCTTAATGATTAATTGAACAAATCTTTAGATGACAAAATGAACCTATTAAGACCACTCAACATTTCACAAGGCTCTGTGCTATAAATTTCATTGCTTCATGGACATTACAGTCTAGTATGAAAGATAATATTTGCCTGGATAAATATAATACATATTAGAGGGGGGACATATAAGGATAGGGGGTAAACTAAGGGATAATTATTACTTAAAATTCCAAAAGATCCCTGTAGGCATTTTTAACACACAGATCAATACTCCTGTGAACCTCAGATAATAGTCTTTATAAACTGCTATGGATGAAAATTTCCTCACCTGATACTTAGCCTTATTTTATATTGAGACACAGGCAAAGAGCAAAGCCTGACATCAGGACTGAATCTTGGGTAGGACTTAGCAGGGCTTCTATTGTGTTTGAAAACCCAATGTCACCTCCAGGCGAGGATGCATAACTGAAATATGACTTTAAGGGACTACTTCAAAGATACTAGGAGAATACAAAGGTAGTTTCTTCAATTCCTAATTAATTTTATATTATCCCAGCCTCACTTCTCTTCCCTTTTATTACAGATAATTCAACATCTCCACTATATGATAGACAAGAAAAGTATGCAAGAAAGGGAATTGAAACCTAATTACTTATCAGAAGCCCTTATAAAAGTACTCATGCAGGAGGATTTGAAGAAGGTATGGTGATAAATTATCCAGATTCATTTCCCCCTTGCCTAGATTACAGGGGTCCTCAAAATTTTTAAATAGGGGGCCAGTTCACTGTCCCTCAGACTGTTGGAGGGCCGGACTATAGTAAAAACAAAAACTTTGTTTTGTGGGCTTTTAAAATAAAGAAACTTCATAGCCCTGGGTCAGGGGGATAATTGTCCTCAGCTGTCGCATCTGGCTAGTGGGCCGTAGTTTGAGGACCCCTGGTAGAATAACATACACTCATATAACCAACACTTTACAATTTGTACTTTCTTTCCAACAATCTTGTGAGATAGATCCTACATACAAACATATCCATTTTACACATGAGAACTCTGGTACCTAAAGAGTTAAAATGAACAGCCCATGGCCATACTGTTCTAAGATGTACAGCAGCACCTTAAACCTCTTGCTTAATGTATTCATAGATATTCAAAGAACAAGTCCACATGTTAAAAAACAAAAACAAAAACATAAACATTCTCTGATCTAATGACCCAGAATCTTAAGAGTAAGTAGAAAGGGACAAAACAAACAACAATTGATTGAATTATCTTTAACTAAGGGGAGAAGGCTGGAAAAACTCCATAGTTCTGTCATTTAAGTCACATTAGATAAGGATCAAGAAGGTCTTCAGAAAGACACTGACCTGTAGTTATGGGACCAAGGCATGTGAGTAATTTGGGGGGGGGGGGAGGGTGGCATTTTTTCATAATTAGTTAAAATCCCATTAATGTTACAAGTGGAAAGAAAAGAATATGTCTGGTTCTCTAGAAAAATAAGTAACAAAATGGGGTGAAATTAAGCATCTCAAATAATGGAATGAAGAAGAGCCAATGTACTGTTCAAGATTTATCTCAAAAGACTCTTCATAATATGAGGAGGGAACGGATGACCATTCCAACCTGAGTAACTGCCCTACTGTGCTTTCCTCAAGCTCTGGCTCCCAGTTGAGAAGCAGAGTGATGTCTGTGGTACAAAGAAGTTTGGTCAGGAAACCTCTACCACTCTCTCACGGGGTGACCGTGAGCAATTAACTGAACCTCTCAGAGCCCATTTCTTTATGGGCAAATTGAGAAAACACCCCTTGACATACCTACCACACACTCTTATGAGGCTCACATGAATTAATGTTTATAAATCATTCTGCAAACTATAAAGACCCACATAAACATCAACTGCTGTTATTCTTCTTTTATTCTGGCTTTATAATACCTAAGGGTGTTATCAAATGTATATGTGTATATGTATATGCATGTGCATATGTAGACATATATACACATAAAGGCATTGCAGAATTCTCAAAATATCTTTAAACAAGTTTTAATTCACTTTAATATAAAAAAATACAGGCATGTTGAATCAAACAATGAAAGGATACAGACACTTTAAAAAAAAAAAGGGGGGGGGGTCCAGAATCAATATCCTAGAGCAAAATTTCCTCTAGGCAGCAATTCATAGGTCACATGTGATATAATCTACATGCTATCTCCAGCATGAATCATTAAAATATTTCAAAATTGAATATCCTGGTTTCCTAAGAAATACATCTTTCACAGCCCCACTTCATGTGTTCATCTGGGACGCTTTCTTCAATTAAGTTTCAGTATGTGTTGCCTCTTCACATTTAACTATAAATAGTCCTATTACTCTCTAATGGTTTCCCAAGATTAAAATTGTATTCTCAACTAAACTGAAATCTCCTAATTGAACAAGGACTATTTTCATCACTTATCTGGTCATTGTATCCCACAAAATACTTATTGTAGTAGGTTCACAGTGCTTTGAGATAGAAAATTTGAGAGCTGCCAGTCCCTGAAAGATCAGAACTTGCGCAAAGTCACAACTAGCCCTTAGAGCTGTATGAAACCCAAGTGGGGTATGTATGTTGGTAAATGCTTAACAACTAGGATTGGGAGTAGAATATATACACATAGACTTTTCAGTTTAACCAATGTTATAATGAAGTCCTGAACTGGAGTGATTGCTGATTTCTGAAAACAGAATCATCAGCTCTCCCATTTGATCTGGCTGCAGCACCGAACTCGTTCTCCTTGCTCCAAATTTAGTGCTTTTGCCATCACTACTTTGCTGACTCATGAGTTGAAAAGACACATATGCTGTCACTGGTGCCTCATAAACATAGTATTCTCGTTAATGCCAGCATGTGTACATGCGTGCACATATAGACACATGCATTCTGCACTGGTGACAAGCAGCAGGCTGGGAAGGTATCTCATGGAATCTTCTGTCCTGCCTCCATAGCTGACCAAACTATTCCAGAATCACTGTCTCCAATCATTAACTTGGTTGTAGTTATCTCCTCCTTTTTATGTAGGTGGTGAACAGGTATTTTTTCTTTCTACCTGTCAAACACACTTTTTATTACCCATAAAGGATTCTCTTTCTGGTGACAGAAGCAGCTCAGAGCCTGCAGGAATTATCATCCAGGAAGAATCCTAGACATGGAGAGAGAGGAGCTGGGGGTGAATCCCACTCTTGGTGACTTTAGGCAAGTCATTTGGACTCTATATCAAATTTCCTTGTCTACAAAAGAAGAGGTGAACTAGAAAGCTCTGAATCTAGGGTTCCATCACTTTACCAAAATTTTGACATTTATATTTGCTCAACAATCAAAATACAAATGAAAAATAAACAGCAATTAATGTTACTAGGAGAGGCAGCACAGTCTAATAGAGAAGCAGCCTAAAGCCTGAAGACGGTTCAAGTCCTATCATTGTCTTAACATGCTTGTGGACAAGCTACTTAATTTCTCAGTGTTCCTAGCAACTCTCTATGACAACTAACTGAAGGTCAATTTGCAATCTGTATTGGTGGCAGGAGTTTCTTCAATAGGAACTCTATATATTAATGAAATTACAGATCTGGACCAAAAAATAGAAGAAAATGCAATGTGTAGTATAATAAATTAAAATTAAGCATCTTAACTACTATTGAATTATACTTCACTGGATTGAATTTACGATTGCCTGTTATTTCTTTAACTGGAAGGTCTGATGCTTTTACAAGGGAAAAATATCTGGAATTTAATGCTACCATAATCACAATCACAGAGGTCTCTTTAACATTTCTCCTTACTGCCACCACCACTCACTCAACAATCAATCCCTATAATATTTTATTAATTTTTTTCAAAAGAAAACAGCATCAATTAACTTTATTAATTCCCCCAACTATGGGGACTGCTCATGTAGCTGAGGAAATACTCAACACAGAAAATACGCAATATGAATTTAAGTGATTTTTTTCACCCATTTCACATCATTAAAAATCTCTTTTGCTGATATCCTGATTCCTGAATGTAACAGTCCCTTCTCTTTGCTCTGCTGAGAAGGAGCCTGAAGTCGCTTTTGTCGTGTTAGCTTGACTCATTATGTTCACTTGAAAATAGAAATTAAGATTCATAAAACTCCATATTTTTACAGTTGACAAAGTTATATATTTCAATCCCCTCCTTTTATATATGAGGAGAAAAGAGGGTCCAGAGAATGCACCTGATGAGGTGCTCTTGCATGTCAATCCAGCCAATGCCAGAGCTCAGAAGAGAATCTTCATCTCCAAATTCCCAAATCCAGTGAGGATGGTGCTGCTTCTGGTGGAAACTGTTGTTTCCACACTGAAGCACACTATTTTCGGTTAATTTATTCAGTAAGTATATTTTAAACTTCCATGCTTTATTCTTGTTGTGGCTCTTCAACTTGAGGCAAATCATTGATCTTATCTGGACTTCAACTTCCTTATTTATAAAAGGCAATTTGCATGCTCAATAATGGTCCCTTCTAGCTCTTAAAATTTTAAGATTCTGGAGAAGGTTTATAATCAATTATTTGACAAGCATGACAAATAAAGATTTCTTTAAAACAGAAGCATAATTTAAGCAAGTGATTCTTAACATGGAGTCTACAGACTTCCACTCAATGTGTCCATGGACATATATATATATATAATCTAAGTCTGCAAACTTAGATGAGCAAGAAAAATAAAATCTTTATCTTGGCTACCTATAATAGAATGTAGCATTTATTTCAATTAAGTTTTCTTTATTATTCTGAGAAGGGGTTAATAAAATAAGAAAGTTAAGGACCTCTGATTTAAATTGAGATTTTTAATCTCTCAAGCTATTTATAAGTAAACAAGTTATGTGTTTAAGTATTAATCTACTTTGGAATATAGTTTTTCTTTCTAGAAGAAAAAACTAAATGTACTGGAAACACATTGTTGGGATAGGTTATATTTAATAATAGTTACTGTTTCCAACCTTTTGGAGAACTGTGAACAATCAAATGCAATCCTAAGGAACCTTTAAAGAAAGCCTTCTTTGGGAATACTGAATCTTACCAGTTTTTATCAACAAATTGTCTATACATTAAGGGTATCCTGGATAAAAATATAAGAAGGGCACAGAAAGATTTTACAGATAATTTTCTAGAGCAGTTTATCATTTGTAACCACACAAGTTAAAATATAGGGAGAATAAAAAACTGTATATTATTTAATGCTTTTAAAAAGTATTTGATTCAGTAGACCAAAAAAATTTGAAGGCACTCCTCAAAATAGATCTCTCCCATACAAATTTTAGAATCACACAACTCCCCCAATGACAGATGTGACTATCAAGATAATGACTGAATAATCTACTAACTATAACATCAAAATAAGCGCAAACTGAAGAGAATGCATACACTTTATTCAAAAGAAAACAGCATTAATAAATGGGAGAAGGGATAGTAGTACCCCTTATTAAGAAGGCATACAAAATGTGAAATGCCTAGTGAAATCCAGGAATCAAAAAAGGGAAGGATGTTTGAAAGTATTTTGGTAAAGGTCAAAGGAGAAAGAAAGACAAGTGATTATCACTGAAATAAATACTACAGACAACTTGTGCAAAAAAGAGGGGAAGGATTTTGGGAAACAACAGACCAGAAGTCTGGCACAGACACATGACAGAGTATCATGTAGACTTTAGTGACCCAGACATCTGCAGGATCAGAAGTTCTCTCAGCCAAAAGCAAAGAAGCTCATAATTTCTTGATTTTCTAATCATTTCATCTTTCAAAAAGTGAAGCAAACAAATGGAAATTTATGCTGCATCTGATTCTCAATAAGAGGGGGCAAATACCTAGTAGGGCAAAATTCAATGGAAACCTTGTGGGGGAAGTGAGCATTTCATCTTAGAGCTTGTAACAGAAGAGAGAAAAACATTCTAGATTTAGGGAAAGCAGGCAGAGGAAATATGGTAGAATTACATAGAGTAAAATGCTTCATAGGAAGTCAGCCCAGGAGGTATGGGAGAAAAATAGTGAAATTTTAAATCCACAAAGAGAAACAATTTGAGTAATAGATGGGGAAAATGGAAATTCTTTGAACAGACTAATGTGAATGTATAAAGAATTTAGCAATCAACTATGATTTTAAAAAGAAATGCATGCTTTATCAATTCACAAAAGGACCTATGAAGGAAGATGTTGTCTACCTCTAGAGAAGTAATTGATAAAAAGAAGTATGCATAGTACAGTTCTACATATATTTATAGATCTTTGTTAAATGGTGGCTTTCTTTGGTGCAGAGTAGGGAGGGACAGGGACACTTCAGAACTTAAAATGTTACTAAAAACTAAATTTAAAAAAGATAAATGATTTCACACTGATTTTTAAAAAATGCACGTAAGATGGGAAGCAAGACTATGTAATAGAAGACCGATATAAGAATATGGCATAGTACTGTAAAAAATGTCAGACATGTTAAAAGCAAAGGTTGGCAAGGGAAGCTAAGGAAAAAGTTTTGTTTTGCTTTTTTTTTAAGCTACATTTAGAGAAAAGAGAGAATCAAAAGACATGATTTTTGTTTGGGATGTACAGGACAATAATAACTGATAATAGTGAGAAAGCAGAACTATTGAATTCTTAAGATTTGTTTTTTTCTACAAAGAACAGAGAGTTAATATCCAAATTATGATAATAAAAAGCACCCAGCTATTTTTGATGAATTCAAGTTCTCTAGACAAGATAAACTGGGTCCTGAAAGAACTAGAAGATGGGATTACTGAGCCACAGTTAGTAATATGAAATATTACAGGAAATGAAAAATGTACCTCAAAATTAGAGAAGAGAAAATGTCCCAATTTTCCACCCACCCACTCCCCAAAAAGCAAAAGAACAGAGCCTCCAAACCTCAATAGGGTCTCTAAAGGCAAGAGTTTGATTCCAATTCCTGGGAAAATTCTAAACTGGATCATTAGAGATAGGTTGAAAACATCTCAAAAGAGAATTAGTAAAATTATCAAGAGCCTGCACAACTTCATCAAGAACAGTTCATGCCAAACCTCATTTGCTCTTTTGACAAGATCACTATATAGTTTATCTAGATTTCAGAAAAACTTTTAATAAAAATATCTCATGCTGTCTTATAGAGAGAAAAAGATATGAATCAATAATAAGACAAACAGATGGATTCTGAACCTGTCAAATGTCCAAAGTTGCTGTTAACATGACAAAAGTTCTCTAATGGAAAGCACCAGATTTGTGTTTGGCCATGAACTGTTTTTAATATTTTTATCAGGGACTTAGAAAAAGCTATACACAAGAAAGTCACCAAATGTGCAGATGGCACAAAGCTAGGAAGGATAGCTCAAAAGAGTGGATAAATAAAAGTAAGGACTGTAAAGATGTTGACAAGCTAGAGCACAAGGAAGAGAAGGGAATAGAAGCAGAGCAGGAAGAGAATTGACTAAGTAATCATTATTGCCAGGCACTGGATCAAGGGCTGGGGGGAACATAGAAACAAGAAAATAAGTTGGTCCCTACTCTCAAGTTGCTTACATTGTAACTTGGAAAGCCAAACTAGAAAGGGTAGCTGGAAGGAAAGTGGGGAAAAGAAAAAAAGCATTCAAACAAGAGTAGATGATAAAGAGGGAATAAGAGGCCTATTTCATCAGTTATTAATATATTTGTTTGGGGCAGGATCTACAGAAAGACTGAGCTGAGCTAAAACTGAATAAGGAGGGAAATATCAGCCTAAATTGAATTTGAAAAAATGTGCAGCGTTTTCCCAAATTGTTCATTACCAAAAACCCATGTCTTTGAGACCCCTCTCATCTTGATAAAAGTCTTGATTATGAATCATGTAACATCACAATTTCAGAAAAATAAATAATACAAGTTACACAGAAAACAAAATACAGATTGCCTACAAGAAGTTATGAGTGATGACCTGAACAACAGAGGTGATATAAAAGACATCTCTGAGGACATATATAAGAAAGAAAAAAGTGATGAATCAAATCATGCTACAAAATGACATGAAATGGGCAGCTTCAGTGGCACAGATGCAGTCAAGATATTAAAAGATCCAGGAAAATTAGTACTTTGGACCTTTTCTAGAGACTTTATGCAAAGGCTTGGGGGGGGGGGGTGGGCAGAAATCAGATAGATCCAAGTGTGAAGCTGGAATCTACATCAGCAAAAGGAGTACTCTATCTACACTGATGAAATCATGAATTCATTCAAGGGTCAAGTATCTGAATCTTAAGTGCTTTTTTTCCACTTAGCATTTTCCTTGGGAATTCTGCCTAAAAATTAATTTTGTTAATGGCTGTTTTCATATGTGAGGAAGCTGCCTAGATAATTTCTAAGATTCCTTCCAACAGCTCTAAATCCAACTGATTTCTATTTAGTGCAGAAATGTGTATAAATATCTTCTCTGATTATTGTTACTACAGAAAAGTTTTAGTTTTTTCCCTTTCAAATAATGCTCTTTGCTCCAAAAAGTTTAAAAACATTTCCCTGACAAAGCATAAAATCCAAAGGAATCTAATTGCTATCTAGTTTGCCTGTAACATAGTAAATTTATTTCAAGTTTCCCAATTGACATCTTTTTTTTCAGAACTAAAATCCATATAGAAAAAAAAAATGCTAAGGGCTCTAATAATCAATTACACCAAAACTTAATGCATAGCAAAAGAATGCATGATTTATCTATGCTTTAACTGATACAGCTACAATTCTCTTGCATTTAATCATGTTACCTCTGAAAGCAATAGAATGAATGAGAAAAGGAACAGAAAAACTCAATTATGAAAGAAAAATTAGACTAGAAAGTGGAAAGTAATTTTTTTTTTGTCAAAAGAAAACGAAAGAATAAATATAAGGGGCAGCTAGTTAGTGCAGTAGATAGAACACCAGCCCTGAAGTCAGGAGAACCAGAGTTCAAATCTGTCCTTAGACAGATTTCCTAGCTGTGTGACCCTAGGCAAATCACTTAACTCCAATTGCCTCGGCAAGAAAATTAAATTAAATTTAAAAAAAAAAGAAAAAAATATATATAGAGAGAGAGAGAACTGAAAAACATAAAAAACATTAAAAATGATACTTCCCTCAATGAAATCTCCTAAATATCTCACAAAGGCTGTTTTAACTATTTTAATCCCACATCTCATTGTATACATTCTCTACTTCTGCCCAGTAATACTGTTTCATTTACAGATTTGTTTGGTTCAGCTTTCTCCAGGAAACACTCGTAGAATCATAGAAAAAGCACATTCCAATACATCATCAGTAGAAACTCTTCCTTTTTTAATGATCTAAAGTTATCAAGGACATGAAAATCAGAATTTTTCATTATAAATAAACTAATCCCATAAAATTAATGGGCAGTTTATTCACTTGAGAAATAAAACTAGGTACCTATCAGGCGCAAGCAATAAAATAATATTTATAATCCACTTATGCAGATTCTGTTCTAAATTTGTCAAACTGGCCAAAACTCTAAAACGATAAATAGTATAGCATGAATTTTTACTTACATAAAAGACTCATGGCCTTTTGAGACTAATCAATTCAAAGAGATTTATGCTGTAGTTAATTCTTTAACTAAAGGAAATGTGTTAATTCTCAAGGTGAAAAAAGATCCATACTTAGGAAGAAAATAAAAAGTATGGCTTGAGGTACAGGAACAGTCTATTTATTCCACACCAGAATCAAAACATTTCACATCATGAGGCAAGTTACAGTGGCACTGAACAAGTC
Source organism: Sarcophilus harrisii (assembly GCF_902635505.1). Taxonomy (NCBI): domain Eukaryota; kingdom Metazoa; phylum Chordata; class Mammalia; order Dasyuromorphia; family Dasyuridae; genus Sarcophilus; species Sarcophilus harrisii. Next base: position 53,885,100 of record NC_045426.1, read on the forward strand.
TATTTCACAAATGTTTACAAGAACGCTACTTTTCCTCTGGAGCAAAAAGATTTGGGAATGATGAGCTGACACTCCATTTCTTTCATTGGTTAGAAGGAGGCAGCATGGTGGAGTGAAAAAAGGACTGACACAAGTAAAATGACACAGTACAGATATTACCTCTCACTGTCACTCTGCATTTGTTCCTGGGCAAGTCACTTTGCCAACCTGAACCTCAATTTGCTCAGATACAAAATGAGGGGCTTAAAGAAGATGGCCTCTAAAGTCCCTTCCAACCGTACATTCATGATCCATCATCTAATGAAGGAAAATTCAGCCTAAAAAGTAAAGAATAAGTAAAAGAAAAGGAAGGGGAATAAGTATTTATTAAGTGCCTACTTAAAACTGAACTAAGCATTTTACAAATATCCTATTTGATCAAAAGAACTGAATTAAGACAAGGGATTTAAAAAAAAGTAAATAAAACAAAATGATTTTAAAAAAGAGAGATGGAAAAGAAGTTAGAATATAGTTGAAGTCAAGTTGAAGAGAGAAGGCAAAGAACATTAGATGTAGCCTTCAAAGTTGTTAAGTACTTAATGACTATAAAAGGATGAAAAGAATTGTTGAAAACATAATAGGAAATATTAACCAAATTTTTGAAGAGAAAGATCATAAATATTTACAAGCAGCCTGAAAAATAAGGAACTAAGAGTTTAATCATTCTGGAGAGAAGAATATTCTTTTCCAGTAACTTGCACTCAAAATGCCTCTTTATACTCCAGGTTCTTGGGCACCTGGAAGGTATTCATTTAAAGAGAAAGAAACACAGGAGAGGAGCTGTAATAGGGGTGGAAAAGGGAAGAGAGAGAAAGAAGAGAGACAGAGACAAAGACACAGAGACAGAGACAGAAAATGTGAAGAGAAAAAAAAGAAAACCTGACCTGCATTTTTGGGAGGATAGAGGTAGAATGGTATCACGCTAGAGAAAAAAGGAAAGAAAGTGAAGAAATTGGATGTTATAAAGAAATTCATCTTAAACATCTACTATGTGCAAAGCATAGAACTAGATACTGAAAATAATACAGAGATCAAAATAAAAATAAAACACTCCCTACCTTCTAGGAGCTTATCTACTTGGTTAGGGATAAATAAGGCAAGAGTAAGAAATCCAGGGTACCTGAATTCATCAGAGCAACTTGTCCTTATTTGTCCTGTGGGTTAATTCTCTTTCAGCCATTTTGTTCTTTCATTTCCAGTCAAAAGGTCACCTCTAAATCACCAGTATTGGATGAAGGACATTCACAGGAAGGAACGAAGGACTGACAGATCCAGATGTGGTCATTAAGTCAATCACTCAATCTATAAGCATTTATTAAGTGCTTATATTAAGTGTTTACTATGTGAAAGTGCTACACTGAGCACTGGAAATATAAAGTTGGAAATAGTTGTTTGTCATAAGACTAGGGAAAAACATGTAAATAAATATGCACATTTAAGAAACATATAAGTATTTGCAAAGAAAAATGTTTACAGCCAATGTAACCTAAAAGTTTTTTTATGTTAAAAAAAAGCAAATTAGCAAGCAATTTTTTGTTTAAGTTTAATTATATTTTATTTTCCCTCTCAATATTTTAATTTTTTAAATTACATGTAATGATAATTTTTAACATTCCCTTTTATAGTATGTTGAGTTCCAAACTTTTCTCCTTTCTATCCTTCTCTCCCCTGTTCCTAAGACAGCAAGCAATCTGTTATAGGTTATATACATACAATCATATTAATCATACCTCCATAATAAGTCATTCTGTAAAAGAAAAAAACAGAACAAAAGGGAAAAGGCATAAGAAAAAACAAAAATAAAGTGAAAGTAGTATAGTTTGGTTTGTATTCTGCATAGTTTCAGAAGGAGGGGAAATTTTGGAACACAAAGCTGTGCAAGGATCAATGTTGAAAAATTATCTGTCCATATGTTTTGAAAATAAAAACTTTTAATAAAAAAAAAAAGAAATTTACCTGCTCTCATTCTTCATAGGCTAATAGTATTCCATTACATTCATATACCACAACTTGTTTAACTATAACCCAGTTGATGGACATTGCCTTAATTTCCAATACTTTGCCACCACAAAGAGTTGCTGTAAATATTTTTGTACATGTGGGCCCTTCCCCCCTTTTTTATCTCTTTGGGATACAAACCTAGTAGTGTGTATTACTGGATCAAAGGGCATAGTTCCAAATTTCTCTCTAGAATGGTTGGATCAGTTCACATTCCATCAACAATGTATTAGTATTCTAATTTTCCCATATATTCTCCAACATTGACTAATTTGGCAGAAAGGAAAATGATAAATTTGATAACATAAAGTGATACCTGAAGAGTTATTTTTTCTCTAATCAATAGTGATTTTGGGCAGTTTTTCATATGACTATAGACAGCTTTAATTCCTTCATCTGAAAAATGCTTGTTCACATTCTTTGACCATAACTGAGGAATGACTTGTTCTTATAAATCTGACTAAATTCTTTATATATTTTAGAAATGAGATCTTTATCAGAAACAATGGCTATAAAAATAGTTTCCCAGCTTTCTGCTTTCCTTCTGATCGTGGTTGCTTTGGTTTTGTTTGTTAAAACCTTTTTAATTTAAAGTAATCAAAATTACCAATTTTGCATTTCATAATGCTCTCTTTCTCTTATTTGGTCAAATTCTTCCCTCTCCATAAATCTAATAGGAAAATTATTCCTTGCTCTCCTAATTTATTTTTGGTTTCACCTTTTATTTCTAAATCAGGTATCCACTTTGACCTGATCTTGGTATTCAGTGTGAGATGTTGGACTTCTTTTCTCCCTCTATATGATTGTGATCTTATTATAATTCCCATGCATTTAACTGCCTGTATGTTGACATTTTCAAATCTACCTTTCTTGCCCAATCTCCAACTGCCTTTCAGACATACTGAACTAGATGTCCAACAGACATCTTAAACTAATTATGTTCAAAACAGAATTCATTAGTTCTTAGGTTCAAAAGTTCAGACTTCCTCTCTAAGCTTAAAAGTTCAGTTTCCTATAAGCCACTTTGAAAATCTATCTTCTCTGTACCACTAGGGGTCCTTCAAGGAAGTCTAATCTGTTACCTCAATATCACTAACGCGCCTTATAGGAAGACTGAATCAATTAGAATTTAACTAATAAGACTTACTAGTCCTGCATTTCCAACCAATCATATTGTTCGCCATGCCTATGATGTAACCAATTATATTGTTTTTTCCATGTGTTATGCTACAGGATTTGTAAGCAATCAAATTGATTTCCCCTTCTATGATGCCGAGTTCTAGTTTTTAGATGTTCCCTCCTAAAATCCATAAAATAATCTGTCACACCCTTTATTCAGGGTCATTTGGCTTTCTGAGCAGCTAAAGACCCCTTTTATTGCTAACTGTTCACTTTACAAGTAAGTTTAACATATCTGGAACTCTGTTGCCTCAGTTTACCTTAATTTTGATCATGACATCTCTGATTCTGATTTCTTGATTTTCTTTTCACCAAACTCTGTTCCTGATCTTTTGGGCCAGGTCTCTGCTCTTTGGTTTCCACTCTCCCTGAAACACATCCTTGAACTTCAAGTGACTTCCTATTACCGAGGTGATTTTTGGTATACTTTTGGTGGTGGATAAAGGGATCCTGACAGACAGACTTTGGAGGTGCTTCACATATAACCTTATTCCCAAGACCTGATTCTTCCACCGGCACTCCTGGTTTGGTATGGGATTTCTTCAATAACACCCATTTCCGGACTGGCTCCTGGGCCATTTGATCCCTCTTGCCTCCAACATCTTGTTCAATAGCCTTCTCTTTTCTGACTAGTAGTTTTAATTTGCAATTTATCCTAAGAACAAAAAAGGAGCTACTAGAGCTTCTCAACAGGATGGTGATAAATTATATTTTATATAGATACATGTAAAGGAAATGATGAACATCTGCAAATGCTTTTATCTGAAGATGACATTGTAATAACTGCAAAGGTCTCAGAAATCCTTATAAGGTCTCTTTATGAGACAGATCCAAAGCCACTTAAAGAAAATATGTCTATCAAAAAAAAAAAATGAAACATGTCTATCAATCCACTAAGTGGTTGAAAAATACATGTTCCCCAAATTCTGACAAGTAGTTAGTTGTATAGGTCATCCATTGAATTAATTCATCAATAGATAAACCTTAAGCATCTCATGCAAAAGGACAAAGAACTTAACAGAATTAAATCAGAAAAGGAAAGAGAAGTCAAAAAATGCATTCAGAAAACCAGTTTTTTTTCAGTTACTGAGTCTCTGCCACAAAAGCCCTTCCCTTTTAATACCAATCTCCTATTGATGTTATTTGAATATCAGTCACAGAATGCTACAAGATCAGAACTTTCAACAGTGCAAGTTATCCAAAGGGCAAAAGAAATGCAAAAAAAAAAAAAAAAAAAAAAAAAATCACCTCCCCCAAATGTCCCCTTTCTTGTGAAGGGATCATCAGTCTACCAATTATACAGGTTCTAACCTCAGGATCTTTTGTGACTCTACATTAACCTAATTCTGTGGGATTAGACTTCTAAAACATTTATCTCCATTCAAATGGTCCTGTGGGTTCAAGATCCGATCACCACAGAAATAAACTACAGTAATGAATTCCTAAATGGTCTGCCTATTTCCAGGCTCTCCTTTTTTGGACTCGCCTTCCACACAGCTGCCAAAATTGATCTTACTATATCTGTTTATTATGCAAAACACTGGAAAAATAAATAAAAATACTCTTGCCTTCAAGGTGCTTACATTTAAATATCTACAGATATTTAAAACAAGGCATGAACAAAATGGACACAAGGTTAATTTTGGACAGAAAAGCGGTAAGGAGCTCAAAAATCCAAAAAGGCTTCCTACAGATGGTGCCCACTAGGCTGAGTATTGGAGGGAGACAGGGATTCTCAAGGGTGGAAGTAAGGAGGGTAAGTTTACCTGGCATGGCAACAGCTAGGGCAGAGGCACAGAGATGGCCAATGGAGTGCCATACTCAAGATCAGCAAGTGGAAAAAACATCTAAGACCCACAACAATCTACTTCAACCTACTTTCCAGCCTTAATTCACATCATTCTCCTTTCATACACTCCATTTCATCCAAGCTAGACCACTATCTAAAAATGTTCCTCTTTAAATTCTATGTTTCTGTGTCTCTCACCTAAGTCATCGTATAATCCATTTTCCTGGGCTCCTCCAGTCACATATTAGTTAATTCCCTTCAATAACACTCTTTAACTTCGATGATTATCATCACCAAAAAGATAAAAATAATTTATCCAAAGATTATGACTTCTTAGGAACACATAAGTGGAAAACTTAAAAATAATTTTGTAAAAGTAAAAGCTGACAATGGGCATACATCATGGGATATGTCAAAAGGAAAAGTGATTTACCTTTTTTGAAAATCAATTAAATGGCTAAAATCCAAGAATCAAGATCTTCCATGAGAGGTCTCACAACCACATAAATTCAACCCAAAGTACATCAAAGAAGCACAAACCAAAACAATATGTCATATAGATGTTAAAGAAATTGACATATTTATGGTAGTAAATCATGACTAAAATCAGTATAAAGCAGGAATTACACAAAGGTTATTCTTAAGGAGCCTAAATATATTGTTCTGTCTAGATTATGCAAGAAGATAGTAGCATCTACAGAACAAATCACTGCAGATTGTAAAAACCTAGTACTTGATGAACACTTAAAAAGATACCTTCAAGTAACCAGTATTATACACCAAAAACTTTCTAGTCTTAATAAACTAATAGGCAACAAATCTCTGAACTACAAATACAGATCAACGTTTCTTTGAAAATTCAAAATATAAACAATACTCAATCTGAAACATCAATACTGAACAATTATCCACACAGAGACATATAACACTGACTGATAGAATTTTAGAACTTTTTAGAATATACCACCATGCAAATATTCAGTCTCCAGATAGCACTGAATCAATGTATTCAAAAACATAGAGAACTAGTAGAAGAAATTAAAACCACATGGAAAATAAGACCAGGTATCATATCCATCATGTATATCCATAAATAAAAGTGATAGCAGCAGCTGATCTGCCCTTAAATTAGCTGAAACCATCCAAAAATAAAAAGATAATAATGGTAGTAATATTTACTGGGTGGTAATATAAAATACTGGACATACAAAGAAAAATTAAAAAATAATTCCTCAAGAAGCTCCTACTGTACTAAGAAAACAAAATATGCATAATATACTTACAAAGTAGATAAAATATAAATGTAGAGGAGAAGGCACTTGCAACTGGATGGTGAGATTTGAGATTAATCTTGAAGGATTATAAAATGCAGAGGTGAGGAATAACATGGTAGACAGGGGGAGCAAGCTAAAACAAGGATCAAGTTTTGAGAAAAATTTCCCAAAGTGAGCAGCAGCAAGTAGGCCAGAATGATTGGATCACAGAAGTACATGGTTGGAAATAATGGAAAGATACTAAGGAAAAAGGTTATGAAGAGCTTTAAATGTCAAAGGAGAGAGAAAGAAACAGACACACAAAGAGAAAGTGTAAATATTGTACGTATGTATATATTTTGGTGAGGCAATTAGGGGTAAGAGACCTAGGTAAACACAACTAGTAAGTGTTAAGCCAGACCAAATTTGACCTCAGGTCCTTTGAATTTAAGGCCTTAAGGACCTGTGCCCTATCCACTGTGTTTTCTTGAGTACATATTTGATCCTAGAGCCACTGCAGAGTAAAGAGTTGACATGATAAAGGCTGCACTTTATTTTTTTTAATCCAATTTTTGTTCCAAAGAACAAAAATGTACCTTCTCTTCCTCCTGCCCATCCCACGGCGACCAGAATTGGGGGAGGGAGAACTATTTGTAACAAATATACATGGTCTTGAAGCAAAACAATTCCTTCAGTGGCCACGTCCAAAAAAATATTTCTTTCTGCACCCTGATGCCCTCATCTCCCAGTTGGGTGGGCAATATGCTTCATCAATAGTCCTCTTCAGTTATTGCTGGTCACTGCATTGATTAGAATTTTTTAGAATTAGAAATTAGATGTTTATTTTTTTAGTAAAAATTATTCTAAATCCATTCATTTTAGTTGGCATCTATTCATATATGTCTTTTCAAATTTCTCTGAACTAATTTCTTCTATTTTTTACAGTACAACAGTATTCTATTACATTTATGTAGCATAATTTGTTCAGCCATTTCCCAGTTGATGGGTAATCCATGATTTTCAGTTGCTTGTCACTACAAAAAAGAGCTCTTATGAACATTTTTCCTTTTCCTCTCTCTTTGATCTCTCAGGTATAGGCCTAATAATGGTAGAGTGGGGCAGTTTAGTCACAGCAAGGTTCCACATTGCTTTCCAGAATGGTTGAACCAATTCAGAGCTCTACCAATAAGATATCTATGAGCCTATTTTCCCAAAGCCCTGTTATCACCTGTCATTTTCTGTTTTTGTCAACTTTGCCCAATGTGATAGTGTAAGATGGAACCTCAAAGTTTCTTTAATTTGCATTTCTCTAATTATTACTGTTTGGGAATATTTTTCATACAACTTAGAAAGCAAGCTTAGTCTTCAGGAAAATCACTTTAGCGACTAGGTGAAGGATGAAATGGAATGGGGAAAAATATTTTCCTGTAAGCTCCTAGAGAGAAGGGATTGGTTTTGATTTTTGTTGTTGTTTTCTTTGCATCTCCCATCATTTACCATTAGCCCCCAGGCACTGGGTAAATTTAAAAAATGTTAGTTGACTGACCAATTAGGAGTATCTATAGTAATCTAGGTGGAAAGGTGCTGAAGGCCTAAACTAAGACTTGTGACTGTGCAGATAGAAAGAGGACATATACAAGATGTGTTGTTAGAGACAAAATCTGGCAACTGACTGTCCACATCGGTGAGAGTTAAGGCCTTGAAGCTGATACTAATATTATAAATCTGGGGGATTTGAAGGATGTAAGAAATCTCACCAATACAAAGGAAATCTGGAAGAAAGATGGATTGGGGTAAGGGCTGAGAAATAGAAGACAATGAGCTGTTTCTAAGTGCTGAGTTTGAAATGCCTGCAGTATCTCCATTCCAAGTAGGCACAGTAATAGGCAGTCGGAAGATGTGGAACTAGATAGACATCAGGAGAGAGATAAAGACTGGCTATAAAGATCTAGGGGTCATATGCATATAACTGAACCAAGTGAACTAGCATTAAGGAAACAAAGAAGAGGGCCAGGGCAGAACCTGGGAGACCATCTGAGGTTATAAAGCATGACCTGAATGAAGACACAACAAAGGAGACTGAGAGCTCAGAACAGTCAAAAGGGTATGAAGAGAACCAAGAAAGAACAGTGTCACAGAAAAATATTTATTAAGCACTTAATTGTGTGTCAAGCACCATGTAAGCACTGAAGATACTAACCAAAAAGCAAAACAGTCCCTCCTTTCAAGAAGTTCAGATTTAATTGTGGGAAACAACACATTTAGTAGAGCTCAGGGACAGGGCAGGGATTAAGGCCCAGTGGTCTTTAAGGTCCTTTGAACAGTACTTGGACATTTCAAATCTTGTTATCTGTATTCTGTTCATCCCCTTCATCTCCCTTCTAACTACATTCTGGATCCTGCAACAGGGATTCTAAGAGAGGAGCTTTCACTTCATCTTCCTAGAACTGGGTCCCCATGTCTCTCCAAACAAGTGTGTGACTTTCACCTGTCTCTCCTTTTTTTATTCCACTTTGGGTTGTCTCTCTCACTTGTGTTTAGGCAACTTGAGAGGGAAATCTATCCTGATTCTATTTATATCCTCATTGTAAACACTTAATAAATGCTTTTCTAGTTATCCATTCTGGAAGGTACAAGGGTAGCATAAATGGTAGTGCTCCAGTGCTCTTTAGGGTATGGTTGCAAGAACAAATGATGAAGTCTGATGTACTTTAGGGTATAGTGACAGAGCAACAAGTCCCCAGTGACCTTCAATCTTACCCAAAAGATGGTAGCTGGTGACTGTCTCATTTACTCTAATATGTATGGTGGATAATGGATGTGATATGCCAGGCTGAGAGACTTGGAAAAGAAAGTCTCTGGAAGAAGTGGGTAAACCATGTCAAATGTTTCAAAGGGCTCAAAAAGTATACGTATTCATGATTACTGATGACTTGATCAAAAGCCAAATTACAAAAAATTTAGAAGAGAATGAGGGTAGAGGAAAAGAGACACTGAGAAATGAAGGCTGCTTTTTAAGAAGTTTGGTTCAGAGAAATAGAATTTTTGACAATAGCTAGTGAGGATAATAGGATTTTTATGAGAATTATGTTTTAAAGAATAGGAGATAAATATATACTTCTAGGTAGCAAGAAAGGAACAAGCTACTAGAGAGACAATGAAAATTGTCTAAGGGGAAAGAGATTGGTGACAATTTTCCCAAGAAAATGGGAGGAAATGAAATAAATGGTATTTGTACAGTGCTCTTATTAAAGAAAAGGGTTTATTTCTTCCTAAATTCTGATGTAGTAAAACTGCAGAAATCAATCAATTAAAAGCTATTAAACACCCACTGGTGTGCCAGGCATTGTGATATAGGAACAGAGATAAATCCCTGCTCACAACAAGCTTACATTCAAATAGGAAAAACACATACATATAAAAACATATATAGTATAAATTTAAATGTGATATATTATACACATGTGAATATGTATACACACAAATCAGTAAGAAAAAAACAACAAAAAACCAAAACATAGTTTAAGATAAGAGGGTGGCTCTAGTCAATCAAAGGACCAGGAGAGGCTCAAACAGATGGCTTAATCATATCATATAGATATGATAGTAAAGTTAGAGCTATCTTGTAGAGAATTTTAAAAGCTAAAAAGAGGACTTTATAATTTATTTTAGAGGGGATAGGAAATCACTTGAGTGTGCTGAGTAGGGGAGTCATTAAAGTCCTCTAGAGACATGCTTAAAGAAAATTATTTTGACAGGTGTGTATAAAATGGACTGGAGTATTAAAAGGTCTGAGTTAGGGAGACCAATGAAATTATTGTAATAATCTAGAAATAAGATGATAGGGGCCTGAACTAAAATGTCAGCCGCAAAGATATAGAGAAGTAGGATAAAAAAAAATGCTGTGCAAGTAAAAAAAAGACAAGATTTGTTTAACTGAGTAGATATGTGGGGCGAAGGTTTTATTCCTCTCAAACTGCATTCTAAACTTCCTCTACCATGTCCCAGTTCTTCAGTCTGAAGTCCTACCTTAGAGGAACCTGCTGCCTCTGACTTCTCCCCAATTGGAGGCTCCTTCCAAAAGTTCCATTTAAGGAGGACACCCCAGGTCAACAAAGTCTCATTTCTCTCCAGACTACCCTCCAGACTTCCTGCACCATGCCTTTGTGTATCCTTTCCCCTCTTTTTCATCCCCCATTAATATGTGAGCTCCTTGAAGTCAAGAATTGTCTTTCTTTCTACTTGTTTTTATATTCCTGGCACTTACCACAGTGTAAGTGCTTCATATTAATAAATGCTACCTGAGAAACTGAACGAGGGAAAGTGAATATTATGAACCTATGAGACAAGAAGTGTCTTGGTTGATGGTGGTACCATCAACAAAAACAGGCAAATTTGGAAGAAGGTTTCCATTAAGGTCTAGGAAGAGCATAAACTACCATTTCCTAGCCTCAGGGGCACTCATCTAACCCGAGTCCTTCAGGTACTGCAAGGTTGAAATAAACCTATGTGGAGACAATCCTTGAAATAATAGGACTAAGGTTTGACAACAGAAAAGTTTCAATAGGACAAAGGGACAAGAGATACGTCAAAATAAAAAGCATCTTCTAACCATCTCTTACATGCCGAGCACTGAGCTAAGAGCTGGGGATACAAAGAAAATAGCAACCAATTTATATACAAACAAGATACAGGCAAAGTAAGCTGGAGATAAATATCAGATGGAAGAAACTATATCAATAAAGGGATCTTGAGGGGTTTCTTGCAGAGGTGGAATTTGGTTGAGATTTAAAGGAAACCAGAAAAGCTAGGAGGCAGAAATGGAGAGAAAATTCCAAGAGTAGGGGAGGATAAATGAAAGGAGATAGGAGCGTCCTGTACAAGAAACAGTAAGGAAGCCAGTGTTATTAAATCATAGCGTACATAGAAAGGAATGAAGTGTAGTGAAGAACAGGTACAGGTGAAGTATCTCAGAGAAAGGTGGAATTACAGGTAGTTATGGTCTACCATACTCTGACATTCCTAATTAGAGAAGTTAAAATGCAATGTCAAGTAATCAACCTATATACAAAATTGTGAAAAGAACAATGGATCAGAACAAACAGTGGAGTCAAATGTGAATAATGTAATACACATTAAAATACATTTGATAGTCAAAGAAAAGCAAAAGTAAAACTGCATCCCCACTGCAATCTCCTACTTGTTTATAACACAGACCTTGGAGAGTTCAACTAACATTCTATTTTCAAAATCCTTAGGCAGAATAATCTAGCATTCCGCATCTACTTATTAGGAAAGAGGAGAGGGAAGAGGAAAAGGAAGAAGCACAAGCAAGGTAAGTAACCAGAAAGTTTTGAAAACCTTCAGACGGTTTGAAATACAATTTGAATTAAAATATCATAAAGTACCCTACTTTCCCAAGCTAGATTCCTTTTAACAATGCCTGTAATGATCCAGTTTGGAAATGTAAGCTTTTACATTGCTTTTAAGGTTATAAGAGGTTTCAGTCAACCCCCATCTTCCAAGAACTTTCTCCTTCACAGGTCATTCAACATGATTCTTTGGTGAAAACATGCGTTATGCTTTGCTACACTGGGAATTAATTCAACACTTCTATTCCTGTAACCATTACTTCTTCACATGCTTCTATTTTCCCAAAGTAGCATGCTTCCAACCACATCCCCAAGGATTTCATGATTTCTTACTACTTCTTTCTCCTCACTATGTACTTCATGCACAAATCTTTCTCCTTAACAACCTAGATTTCTACAATAATGCTGACCAAGCACATTAATACTACAAGCAACAGTGAAATAAAACGAATTTAAATAGTTGAGAGAAGAAAAAGAAATGAACAATACCAATAGAAATATAGTAATTTTTGTAGTATTTCTTTCTGCCATGACAACTCTTCATACAGTTTTATGACTATATTTACTTTTAAAATGGACAAGATTTCTGTTGGTAATGATCAAAGCTTAGTAAATAGCAGAGCTGTTTTTAAGGATAAGAAGTGAGGCTATATGGTAGAAGTAAAGAGATTAATACGATACAGTCTTAGTGTGGTTTTAGACTATTCTAAAAACTCTTGCACTAAAACTTTTAGCAATAGGCTTGCAGTCAGGAGACTTGAAACCAGGTCTAATTCCAATATTTATTATCATTTTGCCCTTTGGTTAAGCTTTTTCAAATGCAAAATAAGGCCAAGTGTATTTGTGCAAGCCCATTTGACAGTAATATTGTGAGGACTTTGAAGACCCCATAAGCCTTAGTACATGATTAAAATAAATCAAACAAACAATAGGCACCCATGGCACTGAACTGAGTGGTAAGGATCCTATGGCAAAGCTGCCTCCTAGCCTTAACACTGGGAAAACAACCCCACACAAATAAATAAATGCCAAGTATTTTCAAGAGACAGCAAGAATAACAACTTGGTGGATAAGAGATGGAGCTAGAGCTTCTTCTATTTGAAGGGAGATGGTATGTGGGGGAGAAGTATGAGGAGGGAGCGGGGGAAGAAGCTGCCTCTCAGGACCCAGAAGATTGATAAATAGAAGACAAGCCTCCCAGAGGGTCTGATATTAGAAATTTCAGAATATCAGCTCTGACTGATCAAGGAATGACAAATCTCAGGGACTAGAGCAGCAGGGCCCATCTAGATCTATGTAAAATGGGGGTGAGGGCAGGGATTTTGAAAAGATTTAATGGAAAGGAGATCTTGCCTGGGCTGGGGCCATGACTCTGAAAAGCCATCAAAGTCAAGAGGAAAAAGGATGCGAGACACAGCAGGAATAATTAAGTCAATGAAATCTAATTTCTTCCCACACATTTTGGAAGGGGTTGTTGAGGAGATAGATTTGACTGATTATCCAATGTCATGGACAACTGTGGCCATATATGGAAGATTCAGATTCAAGAGAAGGAAATCAGGGATGAAGTCTGTTACTACAGAAAAGGGTCAGGGCTCAGGTACCTTCCAGGGGTTGGTGAAGGCAACATTACCTAAAGGAAACCCCAGGCACAGCATCCCTCCTCAATTACACAGGATCACTCAAGGACATCCTTCTTTTCAGGGGAGCCCAGATAGACCTTCATACCACTGAAAAGAGACTCAATATGGGTGGGTTGATGGACAGACTCGGAACCATCCTCTCTTTCTTATCATTAGGTTCTGGGGTGGGGATTCTCTGATCTACCTGGAAAGACCTGAGTGAGGGTCACATGAAAAGAAGAAGGGATATAAATGTAATATAAATATGACCTACATAAGATATACATCTGAGTTATAATGCTGCTATTGCATAAGAAAGCCCTTGTGTCTATGTGGTAAGTACTAAGGTTACACATACCTTATTTTAGATAAGCCAGATGAGGCCTAATTAACCAGCCCTAGCATAGAGAGGGTACTGACAAGTTTAGTGGCTCAGCAGTGTCAGGCTCTAGTATCCTTGCAAAGACATCACTACACAGACTTCTGCGAAAACCTTCATGGCAAAATTATCAGTCTGGGGGCAAGGGACAGTCTAGGGACATTATTGAGAGGAGATAAACATTTATATATCATCCACTATATGCTAAATGCTTTACAAATATGATCTCAGTTGATTCTCATAACAAGGGGGGAGTTAGATGTTATATTATCCCTATTCAACAGTTGAGGAAACTGAAGCAACACAGGTTTAATGAATTACTCAATCATACAGGTAGTAAATAATGAGGTCATAATTGAACTCAGATCTTCCTGACTCCAGGTGAAGGGCTCTATTAATTGTGTCACCTAGTTGTAGAATTCGAAGACCAATTTCCAGAACCAAAAGATATCCCAAGACTAGCAGAGACTCAGCTTTTCAGGTAAGCAAATCAAAAGACAGCCATTTCCTGTTTGCAGACATTCAGAAGGAATCTACCCTCTACTTTCTATTACCTCAGTATGCCTTAGACTTGTTTAAAAGTAAGAAGCTATGTTCCTTATTTTTTATTTTTAAAAATTTTCTATTGAAAAATAGAGAATTATTTACAATGGAGCTACATTAAAAGAGACATTGTGTAACACTGACTTACATATCTGCAATCAAGCCAAAGAGCACATAGTATATAGCTAACTAAAAAGTTGACTGAATTGAATTATCAGCCAATTAGGCATGATAGAGTTGTAGAAACTGTCTTATTTATCCACTTTTAAAGTTTTCATTTGCAACCTGCTTTTTTCCCCCCTGTTTTGGAAAACTATTCCCATGATCACTTCAGTCACATCATTCTCTTTACTAAATCTAGAAACTACTTACTAAACTAAAACTAGAAACTTACTTACTAAACACTAGAAATAAAGATGAAACTCAAAATAACAAAAGTTTAAGTAAAGATTTTATATTTTGGATTTGGATTTATGTTTTGGAAATATAGATATAGATTATCTATACTATCATCCATTTTCTTACATAACCAAAAATTATTTTTAAAATATTTCCTTCCAATGTTTAGAATAGTAAGGACAGGACTTAAGTGTAAAGCTTAAGGTTCTAGATTCTAGATTGCATATTATACATACACATACACACACACATATTACATATCAACTAAAAAAGGTAATTAGATTATATGTGATAATCTTCCTCCACTCACTAAATTTCTCTTCTGACTCCTCAAAATAGAGGTGATATGGAGGCCATCATTCCCTCTACCTTATAACACTTAGTCCTGTTCTTCCTCTTCACCATGACCTCTAATCTCTCTACCTCTCAGCCCATCAACACTGCTCTGATTACTTTCCTCTTTCACCAGTCTTAATCAATCGAAGGCTACAGTATTCTCCACTCTTGAGTCTCTTGGCCACTTATCTTATTGCCAAGCTCATTCAGCCAATCCCAACCTTGAATTACACTCATCATTTGCTGCCTTCATGTCTATTAACATGAAATTGAACATGGCTGAAGAAAATCTTGAAACTATGCTGGCTAGGCCCAGGACACATTTATGGTACAAAATCTCTTCTGAGTCATCACTATGGTACAAGGCAATCCTTAATCATTTCACTCTCCCACCCACCACAGCAGCTTTTCCAAACTCTTTCATTCCTTCTGAAACATCCCATGGTTCTCTCCTCCCACTCTGTCCTCTGGGAACTTTGCTTCATATTTCACTGAAAATGGAGTGATTCATTCACCAAGAGCTCTCTCTTCTTCCTTTCTTCTTCTCTAACATCACTCAGATGTCTCCGCCAATATTTCTTCCACCTGTGTCTCATATTGGGGTAACCCTTCTCCTCACTAAGGCATATATTCCTCTCCCCGCACATTTGATTTCATTCCATTCCATCTTCTGTAGCAGATTCCTTCCCCCCTTTATCATCCATGCTGTCACTATTTTTTACTTTCTCCCTGTCCACTAGCTCTTTTTCTCCTACCTATAAATATGTTCATTCTCCTCCTTAACAAAAAAACCCCTCAACTTGCCCATTCCACTAGCTATCATCTCACCTGTTTCATGACTAGATTCCTTAAGAAAGCCATCTAAAATTAGTACTTCAACTTCCTTTCCTCTCACTCTCAATTCTTCGCACTCTGACTTCTGACCTTATTACTCAACTGAAATTGCTCTATCCAAATTTATCAATGATTTCTTAATCGCCAAAGTTTAATGACCTTTACTCAATTCTTATCCTTCATTTCTACAGTCTTTGATACTATCTATTTCTCTCTCTTCTCCTTGGTTGTCTCTTCCTTCTATGTTTTATCACACTACACTCTCCTGGTTCTTGTTTCACATATCGGACTACTCACTCATTCTCAATTTCTTTTCTTGGTTCTTTACCCAGGTCATGTCCACTAATCCTGGATGGCCCCAAGACTGTCTGGGATCCTTTTCTCATCTCCCTCAATACTATTTCACTGGGTGATCTCATTAGCTCCTGTGGATTCAGTTATCATTTGTGTGTAGATGATTCTCAGATCTATTTTTCAGTCTTAAAATTTCTACTGACCTTTAATCTTGCCTCTCAAACTGCCCATTGGACAGCTTAAGCTAGATGTTCCATAGATATCAAAACTCAAAATGTCCAGACCTTATCATCTTTTCCCTTAAAATCTTCCCTCTTCCTAACTTTTCTATTACTATCAAGAATATTACCATTCTTCCAGTCACCAAGTCTCTGAACCTACATTCTCAACTCCTCACTATCCCCCATTTAAAATGAAATAATCTCATCCTTTGTGTGTGTCTCTCTGTATAAAGAATTTTAGAAAGAGTATATATAGAAAATATCTAATTGCTAAATGAAAATTTAAAGGAGTATGCATATTTTCAGCTGTGCCCAGCATATTACAAAAATATGTAAAGACCTCATAAACAAATGCTTATGTTATGCTATGTTAAAAGAAGAAATATTAACACATCTTCAAAGACCATAGTGCAATAAACATTAAATTTAATAAATTAATCCTTAAGCCTTAGGAAAGGATTAAAACTTAAATGGAGATTAAATTAAATTTTAATTTAATCTAAAAGAATTTGGGGGGAGGCTGACTCAAAGAACAAATTAAAGAAACAATAGATAATTTAATCAAAGACAATGACAAAACAGCAAACCAAAACTTTTGGGACACAGGCAAAATAGTTCTTAGGGGAAAAGTTAGATCTCCAAAGCAAGAGTTCTTATAAATAAGCTTGTAAAGTTTTTTCCCAATATTTTGATAAATGCATTTCAATATGCTTGGTTTCCTCTATAATTTAAAAAACTTTATTTGGAAGAGGGGTCCACAGACTTCACCAGGCTATCAAAGGGGTCCATAACACAAAAAGGTTAAAAACTCTGCTCCAAATACTTTCATCAACAAAAGAGATGAACAGCAGATGAATTGAGCATACAATCTTAACTTAAAATGTTAAAAAAACAAACAAACAAACAAAAAAAAACTAAAACTAAAAAACAAATTAAAAACCTACCAAAACACCTAAAATAGGAATTCTGAAAATCAAAGAAGATATTAACAAAAATGAAAGAAAAACATATAATTGATAGTTTTAATAAGTAACTGTGCATCCTGCCATGGGGGGGGGGGGGGCCTAAGAGGTGAAAAATTAGAACAAGAGGTTTGGCAATTGTTAATGCTGTAAAGTTACCCATGTATATAACCTGTAAATAAAAGGCTATTAAATAAAAATAAATAAATAAATAAATATTTAAAAAATAAAAAATAAAAAAATAAGTGACTGTGGCCAAAATCAAGCCATACCTGATATTCACCACTGAATTTAGTCAGATTGACCCAGAGATCTAACACCTGTCAGAAGGCCTCCTAAAAGTATGTCATACTTGGTAAAGTCCACCAGATCTTATCTTCTGCTGGCATATCCTTCAGGAACTCAAGGATATATCCACTCCATGAAGAGGAGAAAGATGAAGACCCAATTATGAATACTGACAAAAATTGATTAACTTGACATATGCCTTTCAAAGTTTGACAATCTAGGTAAACTGCTCCCCTTTCTCATCCTCTTTTACAAAATATTTGTGTGCTTGGGGGTGGGAAGGAGGACTTGCTAGACAGAGTCTGGCATATGGAAATAATAGTAATAAAACTCATTCCATTCTCTGTCCCCTCCCCCCCGTTCATTCTTCCTTGTAACCATTCTTGTTGTCTTGGCAAAAATACATTATTTTAGAAATGTTGCCATTTTTTCAACATATTTCAGAATCTTCAGCAAATTCTGTTCAGTACCCTCAGAGGCCCTCTAATGGAAATTAACTACCACAAAGTAGCTGGGGGACTATGGACAAAACATTTCATTGCTTTGGGTTCTCAGATTACTCAGATCGTAATTTGATGGACAGTGTATGGAACTCTTCAAAGCACAGCTCACTGTTGGTTTTTTTCCTTTCATCTGTTTTACTTTAATAGATAAAACAGAAAAGCAAGTATGTAAATATTCACACCAAATCAAACAATATACTTGTGAAAGTATGAAGAAATTTGTCTCATCTCCCCCCTCCCCAAAAAAAGTCAATTGTCAGTCTGTGAATACGATAAAAACAAAGTAGGATAACTGCTGATAGGGGATTGGAAAAAGAAGAACGATGCAAAAAAGAAAAAATCCCATGTGACAAAAGTTGCATTCAACGAGAGCATAATGACTGTAAATTTATCTTCAACTTTTTGCTGTCATATAAACTGGAAAAACTAAAAGATGTTATTTTCCTAAAATTAAGTAAAGGTGACTTAATTTGTTATGTCCCCTTTCCCACAGGAAAAAGCACATTAAAAACAATTACTGAATATATAATAGCTTAATTTATTTAATTTATCAAATTTATCAATTTCATTTATCATTAATTTATCAAAAATCAGGTTGTCTATAGTCTACTGACATATTCCAATGGTATACCTCTAAATCTGTAAAAAAAATGAGCTATCTGTTTTTGATATATATTTCTCTCTTTCCTCCTTCCAAACTTTAGTGTGGTATAGTAAATATAGAATTGGGCCTAAACCCATGAAGAACTGAATTCAAATCCAGCCTCAGATACTTCCTAGCTGTGTGATCTTGGGCAAATCACTTAAGCTCTGCCTGCTTCAGTTTCCTTATCAGTAAAATGGTCGGATAATAAAAACACCTAACTCACTGAGTTGCTATGAGGATCAAATGAGATAATAATTGTAAAGTGTTTAGCATAGTGCCTGACATAGTAAATTCTATAGGAATGTTAGCTATTATAATTATTAAGTAATATTTTCAGAGTGGGGGGGGAAGACAATGGAAGTATGAAGAGAAAGCAAGATTCTTCCCTTCCCTCATCCCATTCAGAATGTCCTAACATTATACATCTTGATATGAAAACTCAAAGTCACTTCAAAAATGTTTTCCAAAAATGCAAAAGGATTAAGAGATACACAGAAATCAGGCATTTCCAATGAGAAAAAAAAATCTTCTATTCCAGAATATTAGGGAATTTTTTCAATTTTACACCAAAAAAATCAGCAATTACGTTGGAAGCATACTGTCCAAAAGATAAAACAATCAAAGCTCTAAGCTGATTCAAATCAAATCAATCAAAATCAAAATTAATGAAAAGTTTTCTAAATTTTCTTGTCTCCTTAATACCAGGATTATTCAAAATATTCAAAACTAACTCTACTACATGTCCCACCTCTTCCCTAGAGATAATTATCGTGACCATTATTCCCTGAATCAGGGTAAATGACAAGCTAATCACTCTCATCCAACAAGATTCTTGTCCATTTTCTCCCATAGACACCTCATTAAGGTTCCATTGAATATGCTAGCAATCTTTTTCTGTTAGTCAATCAGTCAATAAATACTTATTAAGCCCCTTCCATGTCCCAGGCACTGTGCTAAGCTGAGTATATAAATACAAATGAAAAGAAAGTCTTTGCCTTCATGGAGCTTATGCAGTCTAATGAGAAAGACAACATACATACACACACAACACATAACATACACACAACACAGACACACCACCCACAACACACAATACACACACACCCAGAAGTCTGGGGGTGGGGAGGATGGTTCTGCCATCTAGTCAGATGTACCAAGTAGATGAGATTTCCCAATGAAGGGGCTCCTGGGCCATGACAGGGAAGAATAAACAATTTCAAAAGAGTGCAGCCATATGGGAAATGAGATACCATCTTATTTTTTCCTTCCTCTCTCTATGCATCTTAACCCATTTCCTTTTACAACCATACATTTCCTGTATACTCTTTTGTCACTTGTTTATAGGACAGCACTGGGAACAAAATTATGCATTTCTCCACTGTCTGTTGGATCAATTCATAACTTTTAAGAAATGTAACCCTAAAGCAAGATTATATTGACATTATGGACAGGTTTTTGTGTATGAGTGCCACTTGGAAATGTTACAGATACTATGCAACTTCCTGGTCTGTTTTCCCTACCTTAGTCAATTCTGACCTATAATGCTGACCTCGGACTGGCCTGCAATGAACCTTAAGGTATTCTTAGTCTAGATAACAAACATGTTTTTTGGATAGCTTTAGAACAATCATAACTATCACTGAGGAAGTCCTGTAATATTTTTAGGGTAGGGGGACAAAAAAAGGGAATATGCATTTATTAAGTATCTACTCTGTACTAAATACTTTCCAGATAGTTTCATTTGATTTGCACAACAATCCTGGGAGGCAGATACTATTATTATCATCCTCCTTTTATACATGAGAAAACTGAGGCAGGGAGAGGTTAAGTGACCTGTCCAGGGCCACACTGCCTAATAAAGGCCTTTGGCTAGATTTGGGTTCCAGTCTCCCTGTGCCCAGGTCCAGTGTTCTACCCACTGTGTTATGCAGCCGCTTTTGGGGGTCTGATGGCATCTATCGGCTGGTTAGTCATTCACAAATAAGATCTTCTGGAAGTCCTGAACATCTAGGAATGTTATTCCTAATCTCTTCTGTGGTGTGGATCCCTTTGGTAGTCCAGTGAAACTTATGGAACTTTTCTTATTATAAGGTTTTTAAATGCATCAAGTAAATGCACAGAATTACCAAGGAAACAAATTATACTGAAGTAGAGTCACAAACCCATTCTTTAAAGTTCATAGATCCTAGGGCAACTCTTGATCTATGGTGGTACCTCGGGACTCATTATGAATTGGTTCCAGAAGGCATGGCAAGAACAATGAGTACCTAACAAATGTCTCCCATAAGGAGGACGTCGCCAGTCTAAGGACTAACCAACTCTCCCCACCCAAACCCCCAAAGGGGCAAATGGAGCCTCCAGCTGGGTTCTGTAGAGAACCCAGGGGGGCTCCTTCTTGACACAACTCACTTTTGGAGAGGAACCACCCCTTTATAGTCTTCCCTAAGCCCACCTCCTCCAAGCTTCCTGGGGAGTGAAGAGTGGGGGGAAGGCTGGATGTAGAGGGGGAAGCTATGGTCCTCCAGCCCAGGGCTCTGGCCAACATCCAAAATGTCCTCTACCCCCCTCCACTTGGGCGATATTCCTGTTCCCACCTGCCGATTCTCCTCCTGCAGAACACCCCATTCTAGGACTACCACTCTGGGAGCTGGGAAACTCTACACTGAGCCACATCAAGGTACCACTGTATGAGCCATTCCCAAGACCCATTTCAGGGTCCCCCACCTTGGCTTGGACTCTCCATAGGATATCTTTAAGACAGTGACAAACACCTAAGTGAGCATTTTCTCTCCCTGTCTTATGTCTCATGACATGAATAATCAGAAAGCAGGTTAACATAGAGTTGTCCTTAGGAGATAAACTTGGTTAGAGGATATCATCAATGGAAAGAACAATGATTTTATGGGACTTTGGTTCAAAGCTTGAACCTGCCACTTAGTAGTTATCTGATCTTGTGTTGTCACTTACCTATCCGGAATTCTGCTTTTTCACCTGTAAAATGAAGAGGTTGAACTAGATCATCACTAAGATCACATGGAGCTCAAAATCCTATGATTCTATGATCCTTGAAAAATGATTTTAAGAGCATCCAGGAAATATGTCTCTATGCTGTATAAAAGGGGATGCTTCTCTTGGTTCACCCAGCCCCAACCCCATTTAGATTCTCCTCACCTCTCATCTGGACTCCTGCAATATCTGCTAACTGATAACTCTACCTCCTTCATTTGCAGCCAAAATGCTCTTTCTAAAGCTGGGTCTGATCTCAATGAATTCCAGTGATTCCCACTCCCTTCTCTTTGGCACTTAAAGCTCATCTTTCCCTTCCCTTCCTTCCCTCCCCTACACAAACTCCACAATCTAACAACACTGGCCCTCCAGCTTTTCCACACATATGAGGCTGTATCTCCTGATTCTGTCAATGCCCTTTCTCCTCCTCCATTGGTCCACCTCTTTACTAACTTCCTTAAAATCAGTTCAAATGTCACCTTTTGCCCAACCTGCTAATGCTTTCCCCTTTGG
Organism: Sarcophilus harrisii; assembly: GCF_902635505.1. Classification (NCBI taxonomy): domain Eukaryota; kingdom Metazoa; phylum Chordata; class Mammalia; order Dasyuromorphia; family Dasyuridae; genus Sarcophilus; species Sarcophilus harrisii. The sequence continues at coordinate 53,907,276 of NC_045426.1, forward strand.
GATTACCTTCCATCTTATCTTCTCTGTATACATCTTGTATATATGTAGCTATTGCTTGCTTGAGTTTTGGGAGGGCAGGTTCTATTGCTGCCTTTCTTTGTGCCCTATGCACAGAGTCTGTAGAGCACAAGGCAGACACTCATCAAAGCTGACTTGTGAGCTGCAGCTGGCTTTATCAAGCCAAATGCTCTTTGGCATTAACTTGACTTGACTTGGCAGGAAAGTCACCATAAGGATGGTCAGGGATAGAGTCTGGAGACTGTGAGTCTGGAGTTGAGCATACACTCACTCTCAGTATGTGTATACTGCCTAGAGAGGTTTTTCAGACCTATTTTTACCTCTACTGGATGGTTGGATTTTTTTGAATTGATAACATTCATGATTTTCTTGAGAAGTAGCTTTTATATCCTCTGCAATGTTACCCTTGACTACCAAGATATCCACTGGTCAAGGAAAGTACATACTTTGGGTAATGGTGACTGCTTTATATCAGTTATGTTTTTATCCAAAAAGTAAAGTTAATATCCTTGCCTTTTCTTATATCATACTTTTTCAGCATAAGTACTTTAAAGAATTCAAGTTGATCTGCACACAGCATTTTTTTTATATTTATTCTTTCATCCTTTTCAGTGATGATGCCAATATATAATTAATCAGTGTTCTAACTGTACCTAACAGATTCTGAAATATCTCTAAATGGGTAATTAATTAGTCCAGTTTCTAGCTTTTTTTATTTTTTATGATAATGTTCAGGACTCCCTAGTTCAGCATGTTCAACTACTTTGTAAAATTAAACACTGTAATAAATAAGCATAAGGCTCCTAATCACTTCTACAAGCCGTTTGCCTCACTTCGTTTTCGACTCTTTTGTCTCAACATATTTTTCACCATTTCCCCCTAAATAGGCCTTCAAAATGAAGTCTCACTCTCAAAGTGAATGACCAAATAAGCAAAGCATATGTTAAATTTGGTAGGAAGGGTTCTGATGAGTTCTTAGCTATCTAATCTGTTAGCCTCAATTTCCTCAACTGTAAAAAAGATATAATAGTACCTACCTCTATGAGGCTGAAATAAGATAATATTTATAAAGCAAATAGCACAGTGCCAGCTCAAAATTGGCAAATGCTAGCTATCATCATCATTATTTCTTTAAATTATCCTCCACCATCCTCTTTTCCTTGTGCACTATTTCATTTAGTCATGTCAGCTCCCCCCAACCAATCCAGCTACCTTCTCTGTACCAAGTTTCTCGGATTCATTTGGCAAGGCCTAAGCTCTCTGCTGATCTCAGTTGCCTCCTGAATGCACAGCCAAACTGTAACTGTCCTATGACTATCTTAAACTCTCTGGGTCCAAAACAAGCTCGTGGCATTCTCCTCAGCCGGAGTCCCAGTAAGCCAGGCTCCCAATCCAGAAGCCTTCTGCTCCCCCTCCATATCCAGTCTGTCACCAAAACCTGTTGATTATCCCTTTGTATGTATCGCAGGAGTACCTATTACATGAGGCCCCTTCTCTGTGATACTGCCATTACCTGGAGGAAGCCCTCACATGGCCTGAGCCTGCCACCTGGTAGGCCTCTCCTTAGCTTTCGAACTGACCTTCTGAAAACAGCAGCAGGAACAGGACAGTGCACACACACTTCTGTGCAATGCCCTCCAGGATCCTGTGTCTGACTTTTAAAGCCCACACCCACCTCTCTGCAAAGTAGGGGGCTGGCCACCTTTTTGGTCTTAATACGCGGCACTCTTTCTTCCAACCAGCATTTTCACTGTTGGTCTCCATGCCCAAGAAAAATTTCTCTCTCATCATTTCTGCCTCCTAGTTTCCTTGACTCCCTTCAGGTTTCATACACAGTCCTACCTTCTGCAAGAACCCCTCCCCAGTCCTCTTAATCTTAGGGCCTTCCCTCAGAGGTTATTTCCAATTTACTCTGCAGACATCTTGTTTGTGCACAGCTGTTTGTAAGCCCTCTCTCCATCAGATTGTGAGCTCCTTGGGGGCAGGAAATGTCTTTTGGCATTGTTTATATTTCTAGTGCTTAGTAAATGCTTGATTAACTGGTGTATAAGCAGATATTATTTTCATGGGGATCTTCCTGTTTCTGTCTACCAAAAGCAATGTTAGGCAAAATTACCAAAAGATTCCAGGAAATGATATTACTGTCTTTGGTCAAGTTTGGTCAAATTTGTGGTGAGACACAAATTGCTTCTTTGCCTCTTTAAGAAAAAAAAAAGCCCACAAGTTATCCTGCCATTGAGCTACAACTTACTTTTGTTTTATAGCTTCATTCATTATAATAAAAAAACACAATAATGATGTATTTTATGTCTTCTAATAATAGCTTAATTAGTTATTCATTAGAGAAAATTCTTTTACCTATACCAACCTTTAACTATAGCAACTAAGCTAATGTTTACATGTGTTTTTAATAGGAGCTAACATTTATACAGAACTTTCAAAACTAGACTGATTCTGCATTTTTTAGTTGAGCCTTATTTACAACTCAATTCTATCCTGTAAATTGGCTAAATCATAGCTCTTTGTCTCTGAACTTAGTTCAGAAATTCAACTGACCTATAATGAATTGTTTAGAAATCCAGTTCTACTAATCATTGTTTGATTCTTGCCTCAAGGAAATCTGTTATCTGTCATGATGCCATGGAGTCTGGTCTAGGTTCTTTACACCACCAAGCTACCCTTCAAGGATTTCTGGGTTTTTTACTCAGAGAAGTCTGGTCCACTACCTTTAATCTTGTAGAAGAACTCAAATAATGAACATTTTTTAGTCACAGGAGGGAAGGAGGGAGTTTTTATTAGCCCTTCCTTCCCAATTTCCAACCAGTCATATTGTACCCTATGTCTCAGCTCTGTAATCAATCATAGTGATACGACCACTACAAAGTCCTGTTCTTTTTTTTTTTTTTTTTTTTTTTTTGGTATTTTTGTAGTTTGCCTAAAATTATAAAGAGCTGTTCCCCTCATTGGAGGCCTTAACTTTGCTGAGGAAGCTGAGATTTATTGGCAAATTTGCACCTCACTAACAAACTGATCATGCTCAGAACTTTGGGCCTCAGTTTACCTCCTTTTAACCATAATAACTTTAAAAGTACCTTTCTTATCTCATTTGATCTTCACATCAATTGTGTGAGGGAGATATTATTGTCACCCCCATTTTATATATGGGTAAATTGAAGCAGAGAGAAGTTATGTGACTTGCCCAGAGCCACAAAACTATTGAGTGTCTGAGGCCAGATTTGAACTCACTTGTAAGTGACTCCAGGTCCAAGGTTCCATGCACTTGTACCACCTGCTGCTACAGTTTTTAAACTCTCATTCTTGGCACTCATCCCTTTTCCCATCATTTCAGTATTATCACTAAAAAAAAAAAAAAAAAGAGGATGTACAAGTCCCTCTTGTTTTTAAACCACGTTTGTTTCACATACTGCCAAAATCAAGAAATTCCTCAGCTAGTGGCCAATTTGTTGGTAAAAACCTCTATACTCCACTAAGCTGATCTGCAGACAGCCAACTCAGCCTGTCACAGAAATGGACCTGAAGGCTTCTGAGCACACAGAACCTACAAAGGTTTTTAGTCTCCTAGAATAGCCTTCAAATATTGAGATTGAGGGGCCTCCTATCAAAATGATGAATTGGAATAAATTTTAGTGTACACAGTTCCACCTTCAAACCCTAAAAAAAAAATGCCTTCAAGACAACAACTAGGTAAATCAGCAAAGATAAATATGATATGGAAATTGTGCACTATTCGATGGTCCTAATAAAATATAAATTTAAAATAAAGGATAGATTTTATTTTTACTATTCAAATTAAGCGGTAGCCCATTTAATTTTTAGTACCTCCCTTTAAGACGAGAAGCAATACGGCAACCTATTTTCATTTATTTTTTTTAAATGAGAAACTTGATTTTATTTTGAATTAGCTTGATTTAAACAGTCATGTGCTCCATGCTACAACCTATTTTTAAAAGCAAATAGTCCACGGTGCCTCTCCATTAATTAAGAGGACAGAACAGAAAATAGAAGTGCTAGAAGAGACTTTAGATATAAACATACTACTACAATTCTCTCATTTATGTCGAAGGAAGCTAAAAATAAGAGGTAATATGATTTGTCTATGATTACACAGCTATTTGGTGGCCAACATGGACCACTAAATATACCACCCCATTGCTACCTCTTAAAACAGTTTCTAGAATCTTTTGGATAAATCAAATAGGAAACAATAAGGCCAGTTATGTGTCAGAAGGATAACGGAGAATCTATTGGAAGAATTAAGCCTGTGGGAAAGCCACCTGAATGGGTTGATAGAGCTTATTGTAGATGCAGCCTAGAAACTTAAAGTTTGGTCAGCAGCAAAGTCTGAATTGTATGTGGTCTCTTTAGGTACAAACCACTGGCTCCTGAAAATAGAATTAAGTGAATAATGCTGAGCAGTAGAGCCAGTATTTTGTTCCTTCAAAGAGTACCAAATGCAACAATAAGAATTCCCATAAAACAAACCCAGAACAGGTACATTTTCTCTGCTTTATAGCTAAAAAGTTTCACCAAAAAAGAATTGGGCATAGCAAAAAAGTTTCATTTTGCTGTTCTAGTTATTCTGGCCATCTCTTTCTAAACATGAAAAGGGGGAAAAAAGCCTCTGTTCTCACCATCTTCTTGCCAAATTAGCAGAGCAGCCACTTTAAAAGGGTCAAAGCTGAGTCCGGCATCAGGAAAAGTAAGCTACAAACAGGGAAAAATAGCAAACCTCAAAGAAACCGTGGTATATGTCAATTTCAGATTTAATAAGCAAAAGTAGTGGTCATTTCAAGAATTTCTTCAATGGTGTATTATTTACTTTGCATTTTCAATTTACTTACTCATAAATACAATCACAATAGTATATGTTGGCATCATATGCTATATCCTATGGCACTTATAGAAAGGGAAAGATTATATGTACACTTTTATGTAATTACAGAATCTCTTAATTATAGAGTTGAGGAGGGTGAAGAAACAGAGGAATAAGGAAAATTGTGATCTAGTAGAAAGAGCCAAGTAAAGTCAAAGAACCTGGGCTTCATCAAATTCTAGCTCTGCTACTTACTGTGTTAACCCTGAGCAAGTAGTTTTCATCACTACGAGCATCAATGTCCTTTTCTATAAAATTGGGAAAGGGGGTTTTGAAAGTATCTGAAGAGGTCCCTCCCATCTTTTATACTTCTTGATCCTATAAATCCCTATAAGGCCAGAAAAGTTATAAGGGACTTGACTAAGACCACTCAACTAGTCACAGCCAAGACCCTAAACTTCCATAGACTACTTCACAAAAAGCAAAGAGAAATGTTAGAAATGGCTACTTTTTACAGCTATTTTTGCTGGAGTTTTGATATATCTGTATTTTTCACTGAGAAATTAATTAAATATGCAATTTTCAACACTTCATTTTTATATCTGTAATAGACACAGAGGCCAAGGACTAAGAATAAAGGAAAACCCAGGTCACTGAAGAGCTGTGAGTCAGACTCGCTCAAAGGAAAGACTCCCACTACTCCTTTCATATTGTAAAGCAATTTCCACTTGTCTTCAGTTTCAAAAAGCACTTATTTGAATTATGAACCTTATAAGTAAAAAAATTATTAGTGTTTTTTTAGGTTCTTTCCTCCCCCCTAAGGAAAAAAAAAAAAAAAGAAAAAGGAACATTATCTCTTCTTACCATATTGGAATTTGTTCACCTATTTAAGTCTGACCTGAGATAATTAATTTCAGAAAGTTTCCTGTTAGTCAAAACCCTCCACGAAAATTATCCTATCCAAAATAACAACTCTTAACTGCTGTGATCAAACAAAAATTTAATCACAGGAGAGCATGTCACAGCTTCAACAGAAAATTAAACCGTTTTCTCCCAAAGTAATTTATACAACAATTTTCCCAACTCCAGTTCTAATCCAGTTTTTCCCCAGGTTCTTCTCTTCAGAATTAGCTCTTAGAAGCATGTAAATAGTGCACGGTCAGACTTCCAACCTGCTTCCCAACAGATCTGGCCAGTCATTTGTAAAGCTTTTGAATTATTGCACCCCACAGTCCCATGTGCACCAGTCTTTGGCTTTCAGCATCCGTTCCTTCTCTTCCTGGAGGTCTCTTTCTAAGCTTTTGAGGAAAGAAGAACAAAAGCTTCATTTGAATGGATCATACTTCCAGCAGAGAGATTGGAAATACATTGTTACAAAAACCCCCTTCGAATAAACATTTCTCAAAATGTACATGCCAGCTGCCTAATTTTAAAAAGGCATTCCCCAAGTACCTGCCACCCTTTAATTTTAGAAAGTCATAAAATAAGTGCCTCTTCAGACATGCTAAATGTCACTCCATTAGGCTCTTCTTAGTCAGAACAGAGAAAAGTTGGGATCCTCAGAACCAAACAAAAGAGTTTAAATGAGATACTGGTTATTTTTTAATTTTCTGGATTGACGACATTAAGTCATAAGATTTTGAGCACCATCATTACATTGTAGAAAATATCAAGTACAGCACTTGATATCTTATGGGGTTTTTGTAAAGAAAATTATCAAACTAATATACATGTTAGTTGATGATGTCATCATTTTTAAAGCATTCAGGTCTTCCCTTCCCCCCACCCCCAGTTAAAAACTGAACATACCTATTATTGCATTTTAACATTACTTTTTTTTGGTCTAGAACTGTGATTTCATTACCACAGGGAAGTTTCAAGATAAAAAATGTTTCCACCAATACAGATCGTTAATTTGTCTATAACATATAGCCTTGAAAAGGATTACATGGTGCTCTAAGGTCAAACAACTGGGATATAACCAGTTCCATAACATCAGGGACCACAGCTTATTTATCTTTTTGTCTAAAAATCTTATGCCACCTACAACAGTGCTTTGTACACATTTACTCCATAAGTATTTGTTGAATGAATACAGAGAACATGAGTTTCCATGAGAAAAACATTTCTAATGTTTAATAAGCTACATAAATGCAATGAAATACTACTGTAATACAATTAAATTCAAGACTACAAAGAAATCTGGAAATATTTATGAAATAATGCAACAATACAAAAGTCAGAATAATGATATATAAATACATTAATCTTTGAAAACATCAAGAAACATGTTTTAAGTATCTGCACTATATGCCAGGCACAATGCCAAGGTGCTAGGAGACAGAAAATATGAAATAACCCTTGTCACAAATATTTACCAAGAAGAAAAGTACATGAGAATGAATGGACAAAGACCCTTCGTGAACACTTGGAAGCAACTGGAAAACTATTATAATTTATGCTTCAAAATTATTTTAAATGTAAATGGTTTAAATTAGGAAAGTTTAATTGGTTGTGTTAATGTACTTAGCTTTTTAATAAAATATTTAGATGTTTAAAAAGAAAAACATTTATGAAAATTAGTCAATAAGCTCATCTGAAAAATATCTTCTAAGTATCTGTATTATGCTTAAAACTACATTATACTATGCACTTGAAATGAGTATATAAAAGAGATTATTTGTATGCACATTCTTATGTGGAAATTTATAATTCATATTTAAATTTTTTAAGTCCAAAATAATATAGCATACAATCTATAGAACCTGTATCAATACTATATACTAACAGAAATGAAAAACACTCAATTCTAAAGAATGTTTTTATCCCCTAACCAAGTTCAGTAATCAAGAATTTGAGTGACTTTAAAATTGCCTAGAAAGAGACAAATAAGATACATTCTGGCAGTCTTCTCACTGTCTTTGGTTACTGACCACATCATCCTAACCATCCTCTCTTCTTTAGGGGGCTCATATTGAGAGAATGAAACTTGTCCCCTTGGAAGTCTCTACTTGATGGAACCTGCTTCACAGGTTCTTCAACAAGGAACCAGTAAGTTAGATCCATGTGGCTCTAGCTTTCATTACAGAGATACTTCTACCTTTTTATCTCAGAATTGAAGAACAAGTATATTACTTTTTTTCTAATGAATTCTAAATTTATTGCAAGAAGAAATCACTGAAAATGAGGTTCATTAAAATAGTCTATCAAAAGAAAATCAAAACTCAAAAACTATTTGTACTTTTAAGAAAATAAAATAAAAGCTCTATTAGGGAAAGAAACAAGAATCAAAATGGATGGAAAATTCACCTTCACCTAAAACAAGAAAAATGCTTGTCTCTCCTCTGGTTCTGACCAAGCCTTCTCAATGCAGCTTAGCAGCAGCATCTTGAACAAGTCCCAATATCTCTGAACCCCAGTGTCATCAATGAAAAATGAACTTAAACCATATGACTGAAGGGTGTTGTCATCACTGTGTTAGAAGATGCAGCCTCTGCCAGCAATAAAAGTACTTCAGTTTGATCTCCCATCTATCTGCCATTTTGTGGATTCCCTCAAAGTGGACAGAATAATGGCAAATAGGGCAAACTAGAGTGAGGAAGACCTCAGCTACAGTCCTTCCTCTGCCATGTGACCCTGGCCAATTACTGAACTTCCTAATCCCTGGAAAGGCTCTCAAATTCTAAGTTGGAAAGAGGTTTTTTCCTCACAGGGATTTCCTTATACTAATGAAATTTAGAGATTTGTGCAAATAAGACTTCAACTAGTTGAAAATCCATAAAGAAATCTGTCTCCCATAAAAACCTTACTGCCTGCTTCTCCACTACCTTTTTAAAAAAAAAAAATCATTTCTTTAAAAAAAAAAAAGTGTTTTCCTTATATATCTATTATATATCTATATATATTATATATCTATATATGTTATATATATATATATATATATATCTTATATATCTATTTCCCTCCTAGAAAGCCATCTATTTTTATTTAATATTTTTATTTTCCCCAGTTACATATAAAGACAATTTTTTACATTTGTTTTTAGAATTTTTCCAGATTTTATTCCTTTCTCCCCACCCTCCCCTCCATGAGAAGGAGCATGTGAAATTATGCAAAACATTCCATAAGTCATGTTGCAAAAAAAAAAAAAAATAATAATAATAATCTCTCCCACCCACCCCACCAAAAAAGCCTGAAAAAAAAAAAAAAAACTAAAGTAAAAAAAGTATGCTTCAATCTATTCAGACACAATCAGTTCTTTTTCTGGATATGGATAGAATTTTCCTTAAGTACTTCATAGTCTTGTATTATATTACTGAGAATAGCACAGACATTCATGGTTGATCATCCCACATCACTGCTATTACTTTGTATATGGTAACATTTCACTCTTCTTGAGTTTGTGGAGGACTTTCCAGTTTTTTTCTCAGAACATCTTGCTCAGAATTTCTTATAGAACACTAGTATTTCATCATACTCACAAACCACAATTTATTTAGCCATTCTCCAACTGATGGGCATCCCCTCAATTTCCAATTCTTTGTCCCAAGAAAAGAGCTGCTATAAATATTGTTATACACATGGACATTCTTTTCCTTTTTACTTTAATTCCTCTTTTGGGATTCATGTCTAATAGTGGTATTGTTAGGTCAAAAGATGTGCGTGATTTTATAACCCTTTGGGCATAATTCCTATCTTTTGATCATTTATCAACTGGAGAATGAGAGTCATCCCATTTAACAAAAAATAAAAGGCAGAGAGAGTTCTGCAATACTAAACAATACATCAACAAACTCTGACACTACAGTACTCTCAAAATTCCTCCATCTCTAAACAGGGAGAAAAGTTTAGTACAGTCTTTTTCCTTTGAGATCAAGTCCGGCCTTTATAAATTTGCCATGCTCATGTTCAAGTATTTTGTTGTTGTTCTTTCCATTTACATCGTGTATACTGACTGTATTCTTAGTTCTACTTCATTTTGCATCCATTCATAGGTCTTTTCATGTCTCTCTTTATTCATCATTTATTTCAACATTCAGTACAGTTGCATTCTCATATTCACACACAACAATTTCTTTCATTCATCCATCTCAATGAAAAAAGTAAAAAAAAAAAATACCACTATGAATATTTTGATGTTCAGTTCAAATTTCTAGGTCAGAGGTTACAGATATTCTAATTATTTTCTTATTTTGTATAATATCAAATTACTTCCCAGAATGGCTAGACCAAATCATAGTTTTATCAACTGGATATTAGTGTGCCTTTCTTCCCACAATACTTTCAAAATTGACTATTCCAACCTTTTATCCTCTTGCAAAGTATGAAGTAAAACCCGAGTTTTTCTGATTTACATTTTGGAGTAGTTTTTCATATGGCTATTAACAGTTTTCAGTTAATCTTTTGAAAATTACTTGTTCATATTCCATGACTACATCCATTGGTAAAAAACTTTTGACTTATATTTCCTCAACCTAATTTTTAAACCATGCTACTGTAACCATACTGAACGTCAATACTTTCTGGGAAAACTTAAGTATCTGACTTAGAGGGACAGGTTTTAAGTAAGACAATATAATGCTATATCATTAATTTATAAAGTAAGTAGATTAAGTTGTCCTAGGATTTAACATTTAACATTTTCATCCTGGTAGTTTTCCTTGGAAAAAGGGACATGAAAATGTTAACTTGGATGATAATTAAATTCATTACAGTTTAGCCATTTTATTTACAATGTAAGCCAGCTAAATTTTCCCTGTTCACTCTTTACTAGATCTCTACTTACTGAGGAAGCAATTAAGCACAAAGTTACTTAATTTTCTTGGTGACAACGGCATCAACATTATTTACTCACTAGATCAGAGCTTCTTAAATTTTCTCCTTGTGACTCCTTTTCACCTGAGAAATTTTTATGCAATGCCAGGTATGCAAAATAGGCATAAAACCAAACATTTGCTGATAATAAATCATAAAGAAATTTATTGTAGGATAGACACCAAGACATCACTATTGTGGAAAGAAAGACACCAAGATGAAGCCAGGAAGCTGCTCAAGCTTCTCCCACTTTCCCTTGAAAATCACATGAAACCAAGCCTCTGAACAAAGTCTAATGAAAGAAAACTCCAGCTCCAGACAGAGTGGAAGCACTTTAGGAAAGGTCAGTCTCACTGGAGTGAAAAGGGTACTCCGCCCAGCTAAGATGGAGCCTGGGAAAGCCAGTGAGAGGGTCTTAATCACAGCAGATCAGCAGCAAAGCCCCTCAATCCTGGCTCAGAGCAGCAGAACAGGGGGGCAGCTTCCAGTACCAGCTAGGAAGGCAAAACTCTGGGAAACCGGGCTGTTTCCTGAAAAGAGCAGGCCAAGCTGCCCCTGCAAACACAAGCAGGCTCTGTGCTCAAAGCCAAGGCTCAGAGCTGCACAGTCTGCTGGGGACAGCACCCCTTTTATCCCAGGAACAAAGCCCCACCATAAAAATAAAAAAAACAAAAAAAGAGATAATACAAAAAGAAATTTATTGTAGGATAGAGCACCAGTCCTAGAATCAAGAAGACCAAAGTTCAAATCCAGCCTCAGACACTAGCTGTGTGACCCTGGGTAAGTCACTTAATACCAATTGCCTCCCCCCCCAGCCAAAATTTTTACTTTAAAACAATTCCTTGGTATACATATATTAAAGACAAAAGCAAATTTACATACTAATGAGATAATGTGCTTGTTTATTTTTACATATAGAATTAAATCTTGGCAGAATATTTAGTACCTTTTACTGTTGCCAAATTTTTCATGACCCCCCACACAACCCCATGTGAGGTCTAGAATTACAGTTGAAGAAGCTGGAATCCAGAGCAAAGCTTCTTAAACTGTAGGTCATGATCCCAAGTGGGGTTACGTAACTGATATATATATAACAATATGGAAGTCACAAAATTATGATTTATTATCAGTAAATGTTTGATTTATCTACCTATTTCATATACATCAGGATCATGTAAAACTTTCTTAGATATAAAGGGGTCATGAATGGAAAAGTTTAAGAAACCCTGCTCCAGATAACCCTACTTGAGTAAGACCCGAGGACAAAGGTAAATTGGGAATTTGGAGGCTGGAACCCTACTCAAATGGTATTTTTTTTTTAAGTCTCACTGTCAATGGCAGACAAGCAGGATACATTCTTAAGTCTCAATAGTGTGTTAAAAAAAATTTTTTTGCTCATTTTAAGCCTCTTAGCACCATCTACCTTAGTTCCTTCTTCTACTTCCTACAACTCCTCTACTACTTTGGGATTCCAATGTGACTGATTAAAAATTTGGAGATTTGATTCTCTGCCTTGATTTCCAATTATAGTTATTTCTAGCTAATATCTCCCCTCTTTGTGATTAAAAAAAAAAAACTTAGGTAAAGAAGCAAATAAATTACGGAATCTATTCCTAGGAAGACATTAGCATCGGAACTTGAAGGAACAAGCACAACTTTTCAGGAGGTAGATTCTACTTGTGGCCATCAGCCACAGCCCCATCAGGTCCACCATCCTCCTTTCTCTCTTTTCCCACTGCCCCTGTGCTATAGCAGCTCTACATGTCCCCAGCCTTCCTCCCCAAGGCCATTTGTTCTCTCCAACTGCTTGTAGCTTCTCTGAATCCTCCTTCCCTTGAGAACTTTCCCCTAGAACACTTTTCCCATGAGTGTGCTTTTCCGGGGCATCCATTTTAGGGAAAGGTTCAGGCTGGACAACCTTCACTCTCATCCTGGTTTTGTTTCTGACTTGGTAGACACCATGGCCCTCCCTGTGTCTCTTCCTGCTGTCTTTCAGCTCCCTTTGGAATATTATCTACCAGAATGTAAGCTCCTTGGGGGCAAGGGCTTTCTTTTTCCTCCCATGTTTGTTGGCACAGTATCTGGTACACAGGAAGCACTTAATAAATGCTTGTTGTCTTGCCTGGACTGACCCTACCAAATAATCAATCAATATACATTTATTAAACACCTACTTTAGCTCTCTTTCCCAGTTCTATACTAGTTTCTGCTTTCACAAGCTACTTAAGTTTTGAGACCAAGTCCCTCACTCAGACAATCTGGCATGTTACCTGAAAGTCTTGATTGATAAAAAGGTGAACTAAACCTCGTTCTGTTTGATGCAATAAAGAAGCTTTCTTACTTAACAAAGGTAATTACTTTTAATTAAGGAAGTTAATGGACCACCCCCTTCCTTATAAGTGATACACATGTCTGTGTGCAAGCTAAGCTTCATAGTGAGTCCTCAGAAAAACATATTTCAATCATACCTTATTGATACAAGAAGAGTCAATGCTGGTTTAAAGCTGTTTTTATCATATATGACTCATTTCAATCTAATCTCACATATCTGATGGGTTTGCAAATTTTGTCTGATCTACACATAGCACATTTTGCTTCCAATCCCTTCTCTTTCCCATGGCCACCTACTACCTTAGTTTAGGTCCTCTGCATGTAAATTATAACATTTCCTAGGTTTGTCTTGGCAGGTGGATTCCCAAGTACTTTATATTCTCTGCAGTTATTTTAAATAGAATTTCTCTTTGAATTTAAGAAATTCTCTTAAGAATTTCTGCTGGACTCTTGTTGGCAATATATAGAATTGCTAATGATTTATGGCTTGTTTTAAATCTTACAACCTGGCTGAATATGTTAATTATTTCAACTTTTTAAAAAAGTTTATTGTCTAGGATTTTCGAAGAATAAATCGTATCATTTGCAAAAAGTGATGGTTTTGCTTCCTCATTCCCTATTCTAATTCCTTTCATTTCTTCAATGTTATAGTTGGTATTTCTATTACAATACTGAGAAATAGTGATAATGGGCATCCTCACTTCAATCCTTATCTTACTGGGAAGGCTTCTAGCTTATCCCAATACAAATAATACTTGTTGGCTTTAGATAATACTCTTTATCATTTTAAGGAAAACTCCATTTATGCCTATGCTCTTTAGTATTTATAACGGGAATGAGTGGTATATTTTGCTAAAAAAAACTTTTCCTGCATTTATTGAGATAATCATTGTTTTTGTTATTGATATGGTCTAATTATGCTGATAGGTCTCCTAATATCGAGTCAGCCCTGTACTGCTGATATAAATCTTACCTGGTCATAATATTTTTTTTTATATATTGCTATAATTTCCTTACTACTTTGCCTGTTTTTTTTTTTAAATAGTGTATACAATCTTGGAATTAATTGTTCTTTAAATGTTGGGTATATTTCATTTCTAAATCCATGTGGTCTTGTTCCCCCCTCCCCCCGAGAGTTCACCTATGACTTATTTATTTTTCTAAGATATTATCATATATTTATCATATTTATTCTATTGCCTCTTCTGTTAATCTGGGCAATTTATATTTTTGTAAATATTCATCCATTTCACTTAGGTTGTCAGTTTTACCAGCAGAAAATTAGTTAAAAATAACTTCTAATAATAGCTTTAATTTTATCTTCACTGATGATGAATTCACTTTTTCTTTTTTTATACTGGTAATTTGGTTTTCTCTCTAAAAAAAATCAAATTAAATAAAGGCTTTTCTATTTTATTGGGTTTTTAATAAAACTAATTCCTAGTTTTATTAGTTCAATGCTTTTCTTACTCAAAATCCAAGGAGAGATTCATAAAATTAAAAGTATCTCCAGCTTTATGTTTAATTAGGAAATTTTTAATTTGTTCTTTTTCTAATTTATAAAATTGCATACCCAATTCATTCATTTGCTTTTTTTTTCTTTTACTGATGTAAGCAGTTAGAGATATAAATTTTCCTCTAAGTACTGTTTTGGCTGCAACCCATAAATTCTGGCATGTTGTACTGTTGTCATTATCTTTAATGAAATTGTTTCTATGATTTATTCTTTGACCCACTCATTTTTAAGATTAGATTATTTAATCATCAATTAATTTTAAAATCTATGTTTCCATGGATGTAATTTTTATTGTATTATGAACTAAAAAGGATGCTTTTAATTTTTTTGCATTGTGCCCTAATATATGGGCAATTTTTGTGAGGGTGCCACATATAGCTGGGAGAAAGACATATTCCTTTTAATTCCCATTTGATTTTCTCCAGAAGTTGATAATTTTTTTTTTATTTAAAAAATTCTGTTCATCTCCTTAACTTTTCTTGTTTATTTTATGGTTAGATTTATCTAGTTCTGAAATGGAAAAGTTGAGGTATCTCCCATTAATTTAGTTTATTTCTTCCTGTAACTCATTTAACTTTTCTTTAGGAATTTGGATGCTTGATTTTATATATTTAATACTAATATAACTTCATTATTTATGGTACTTTTCAGCAAAATGTAGTTTTCTACTTACATCTTTTATTAGAACTATTTTTGCTTTTGTTTTGCCTCAAATCACAATGGCTACCCCCTGATTTTTTTTTAACCTCAGCTGAAGCAAATAGAATCTGTCCCAGACTCTTATTTTAACTCTGTATGTCTGTTTCAAGTGTGTTCCTTGCAATCAATATACTGTTAGATTGATTTTTAATCCATTTTGCTATCTGCTTTCATTTTATGAAAGTTCATCCCACTCACATTCACATTTATAATTCTGTCTAGTTTCCTCCATTCTATTTTTTCTATCTCTCTCTTTTTACCCTATCGCATCTCAAATCTGTTTTACTTGTGACCACTACCTCCCTTAATCCTTCCTTTGTTCTATCAGTACCCCTTTTCTTTTATTCCCTTTCCCTCCTTCTTCACTTAAAAGTAAAAAGACTTCTGTACTTAACTAGGTTTGTACGTTTTTCCTTCTTTGAGCCAATTCTGATCCCAGTAAGACTTAAGCACTGCCTGATATCACCATCATAATCTTCTACTCCCTTCCCTATTCTAGTGCATCCTTCTTCCTCATTTCTGAATTTTAATTTTTTAATTATCACAGTTAAGTCCCACAAATGTCCTTTATGTATATTCCTTCTAAATGCCTTAATAAAAGTACTTTGGAGTTATAAACATTATCATCTCATATAGGAACATAAACAGTTTAACTTTATTGAATCTCTTAGGATTTTTCTTTCGTGTTTACCTTGAATCTTGTATTTGGAACCCATATTTTCTCTTCAGTTCTGGTCTTTTCATCTAGAATACTTGAAAGTCCCCTATTTAATTAAACACCATTTTTTTTCTTTGAAGGATGATGCTCAATTTTGTTGGATAGGTTATTTTTTTAAATGTAATCCTTCTTCTTTGACTTCCTGAATATCATACTCTAAGTCCTTCAAACCTTTAACACGAAAATTGATAAATCTTATAACATCTTGACTATGACTCCATGATATTTGAATCATTTCTTAATGGTAATTTTCAATATTTTCTCCTCAACTTGGCTCTGGAATTTGGTTATAATATTCCTAGGAGTTTCCATTTTGGGATCTCTTTCAGGAGAAGACTTGGATTCTTTAAATTTTTACTTTATCTTCTGGTTCTAGGATATTAGGGCAGTTTTCCTTGTAATTTCTTGAAATATGCCTGGACTCTTTTTTTCATCCTAGCTTTCAGGTAGACCAAAAATTCTTAAATTCTCTTTTCTCAATTTATTTTCCAGTTCATTTGTTTTTCTCCAATAAGATATTTAATATTTTCCTCTATTTTTAAAAATTCTTTTGACTTATGTTTCTTGATGTCTCATGTTATGTTATCATTAGCTCCTACTTATCCAATTCTAATTTTTAAGGTATTATTTTTTTTCCAGTGAGCTTTTGTACCTCTTTTTCCACTTGGTCAATTGTACTTTTTAAGGAATGTTTTTCTTCAGTGAATTTTGTATCTCTTTTTTCCATGTGGCCAATTCTGCTTTTTTAAGGTGATCTTTTCTCCAGTATTATTTTTGTGACTCTTTTATCAAGCTGTTGACTCTTTTCCCATATTTTCTGGCATCACTCTCTCTTTTCTTTTCCCAATTTTTCTTTTGCCTCTCTTAGTTGATTTTTTAAACCCCTTTTAAGACCTTCAAGGAATTTCTGTTGGGCTCATGTTCAACTTACACTTCTTCTTTGAGGCAATTGCCTGCCGAATTTGCCTAGCTCTTCCCTGTCACCAAACTAACTTTTTATGACTGGATTCTTTTTGCAGTTCGGTGATTTTTCAGCCTACTTCTTGACTTTTAACTTCATGCTAACTCTGGGGTCTGCTCCTGAAGGAGAGGGGGCAGGGTTTTTCCAAGGCAGTCCAGGGGTGCTTCCGGGGGGGGGGCACAAAAGCTTTACCCAAAGGGAGACCTCCCTCCCCTGCAGCACAATGCTAGTGCTCCCCTTGGTCACTAGAGCTGGTGCTACTTTTCACCATGGCACTGCCACCCAGCATGGCTGTGGGCCATGCCACAGGGCTCTATACCAGTACCTGTAAAGGGCCCCCCTATAGTCTCTTTCTGGCCCATGGGCAATGTTCCCAAAGCTGCTATGGCTCCAACTCCGAGGGCTGCTCCTGATGTTCCACTCTGAGCCCCATGAGTCCTAGGGCAAGACCTTTCCTGCTCATCTCCCTAAATTGCCTTAGGCTAGAAAATGGTTTTGTCCTAACCCACTGTTGTCTCTCCACTACAGAATTTGATTTGCGAACATTATTTTAAAGTTGTTTGGAGAAGAATCTAGGGGAGTTCAAATGAGTTCCTGCCTCTACACTTCACCATTTTGGCTTTGCCCATCTTCTTCTTTGCCGAGGCAATTGGGGTTAAGTGACTTGCCCAGGGTCACACAGCCAGGACTTGTTAAATGTCTGAGACCAGATTTGAACTCCGGTCCTCCTGACTTCAGGGCTGGTGCTCTATCCACTGCACCGCCTAGCTTCCCCTTCTCTTATTTCTTAAGTCCTTACCACACAATGTCATAGAATGACATACAATGAGGCAGGAAGGGTCACTGCTTAAAATATGAATTTCAAGCTTGCCCAAAGCCTAAATTATTTCTCTGCACTATTCCATTAGAATGTGCCTATTAAAACTCCCAAAGTGACAAGTTAAAATTATTAGCATTAAATTTAAGCCCTAAATCAACAAAGAAATTAAAGAGCTAGCTAATCAAAGATTAAAGTCTTTAATCAATTTTCTTAATAAAGAAAACACTGAGAGATTGTCAAACTTTACCATGTCAAATAGTACCATGTAAAGATTCACACAAAATCCAACTTCCATGATTAATATGGTTTCACAATTAACTTCCTCACTACTTATATGCATTTTGTAATTTAAACTCCTCCCATCAGTTCCAGTTTCAGGGACATTATAACATTGAGCAATTTTCAGAGTGCAGGAAACATGACAAATGCCACAAAATAATGTCAACAATGACTTTCACATATTTGTTGTGAAACTATTTTAAATTATTTTAACTCTCCTCTAAGGACTGCTTATGTATAAAGAAAAAGACAGTTCAACATTTACCCCTTGGGGTCACAAATCAAAGCTCTAAAAGAATATACACAATCTGTTGGATAAGCTCAACTATCCTCCATATTTTTTTTAGAAAGTTACAAAACTGGTGAGCAAATCAGTTATCCAATAAATAAATGCCTATCAAATACAAAGCCTGTGGGAAATACAAAAAGAAAAAAGCATTTGAAGATCTTATAATCTTTTTGCATGTGATATAAATGTCAAATAATTAAAAGAACAAAACACTGTTTAAAGAGAGCAAATTATGGTTAAAAAAAAAAAAAAAATTTAACACCAATGTGCACTCAGTGAAATCTATACAGTTGTAAATCTTGCAACATTACAATTACCCAAAAAAATCAGAGTTAAAGATAATCCAAAAAGGAGGTAAGAGCTCCATGGTGGCCCTAAATAGGTAGCATGACTTAATTGCATACAAAAAACGAAAACCAAACTAAACAGAAAACCTATGCCCAAAAAAGGGCACTAAACCAGTCAAGAAACAAAAAGCAAGGGGATGAATGATAGACAGCCCAAGTATTTCTTTGACCCTAGACAAGTATCTTAACCTGTGTTTGCCTCAGTTTGTCCCTGCCTCCCAGGGCTATTGTAAGGATTAATTAGATGAGATCAGGTTTGCAAAAGCCCCTAGTACAATGCAAGGCACATAGCAAGCGCTGTATAAAGGCTTTTCCCCTTCTCCTTTCCCTTTACCCATAGGTACCCAGAAAACCTACCAACCTATAACACAGATCCTCTTCTGAGAACATAAACAAAAAGCATATTGGAGGAGTTATGTCTAGACCTCAATCTGTACTAATAGGACTACTTACATTGATGAAGCCACAGATCTGATATATAGTGCTTCAAGATTTGAAAAGTACTTTATACATATCTAATTTTATTATTAGCAAGATTAGTCCTTTTTTTTCTGAGGTCAGAGACTGGCAGGAGAAAGCCAAGAACTATTATATAGCTCTGGAATATTACATCTTTTTCCTGGGCACTTAAACCAATCAATTTTTCTTTTCCTATGTAGGCAATAATTTTTCAAACAAATAAAACTCTAAAACACATAAATCTCAAAAGGAAAGTCTGGGCAAATGCAAATCATCCAAACTCCTAAAACACAATCTGCCAAAATATGGTTCTATCTCGGTATTTCTAGTCCCATTTCCTAGTTTTCCCCCTCCACTGAAATGTCCCCCCCAAGGACTGCATCACTTGCCTCCATGCCCGTTGCTATGCCTGGAAGGAATGTCCACCTCAGGGTTAGCCCAGCAGCCTCCTTCCACAGAAGTCTTTCTCTTCCAATTTCCCTTAGCAGTTATGACTCTCTTCTTTTAATTACCATGTTACTTTCTGTACATTAACTGGACATTTCTGGTCTTTGTACCCCTAAGTTCTTAATTTTGAATTTAATTTAATTAACTAT
This sequence comes from Sarcophilus harrisii, assembly GCF_902635505.1. Lineage (NCBI taxonomy): Eukaryota > Metazoa > Chordata > Mammalia > Dasyuromorphia > Dasyuridae > Sarcophilus > Sarcophilus harrisii. The sequence goes on from NC_045426.1 coordinate 53,926,957, forward strand.
ATATTGCTCAATTAGGGCTGTGAGCTCAGAATTTTGTGAGAAAAGCAGTTCATAACATTTATGCTTTGCCTATTCAGTCAAGACAGCTGAGTTGGAAGAATGTTAAATTTCTTTCCAATGATTTCACTGGCTGAAAACAACAGATTTAATTCACCCAGTTTTTAGAGCTCTAATAAATATGAATAATGATGAGCTTAAAGTACTCAGAAAATATTACCGTGTTTTTGCTTTCTTTCAGTAAAGAGAAAACAAAGGTTGAGAGTTAAAGTGACTTCCTCTAATATCACACAGAGACAAGAAGAAAAAGAGGTCCCCCAACTGTGTTTTAAGATCCATCTAGTCTTGTTCCACACGTACAGAAAATCTACTGGGAGCATTATAAAGGCAAACTGGAAAGGAAAAGTCAAGAATTCTCCACCTAATTCAAAATATCTGTCCTAAAAGACACTAACAAGAAATCGGAGAATCTGGACCAATATCTACTCCCAATCCAATAGGCCCCATCCAATTTATCTGGGAATTAGCACACAGGTAAACTCACAAAGCAGAGGAAGTAGCAAAAAAGTTGCAGGTTTAAATTACCTCAGAATTTAAAGCTTAAGCCCTACTTTTTTCTAAAAGCAGTCCTTAGTCTGTAAGAAATGACCAACAGGATAATTTCAGAAAGGCCTGGAGAGACTTACACGAACTGATGCTGAGTGAAATGAGCAGGACCAGGAGATCATTATATACTTCTACAACAATACTAGATGATGACCAGTTCTGATGGACCTGGCCATCCTCAGCAACGAGATCAACTAAATCATTTCCAATGGAGCAATAATGAACTGAACCAACTATGCCCAGAAAAAGAACTCTGGGTGATGACTAAAAACCATTACATTGAATTCCCAATCCCTATATTTATGCCCACCTGCATTTTTGATTTCCTTCACAAGCTAATTGTACAATGTTTCAGAGTCTGATTCTTTTTGTACAGCAAAATAACGTTTTGGTCATGTATACTTATTGTGTATCTAATTTATATTTTAATATATTTAACATCTACTGGTCATCCTGCCATCTAGGGGAGGGGGTGGGGGGGTAAGAAGTGAAAAATTGGAACAAGAGGTTTGGCAATTGTTAATGCTGTAAAGTTACCCATGCATATATCCTGTAAATAAAAGGCTATTAAAAAAAAAAAAAAGAAAGAAAGAAAATAATGATGGCACCTAACTTTCAACTTTCATTGCAATATGTATAAATATGGTGATTTTTGTGATAATTATATGATGATATGATTAAAAGTGAAATGCAACAAAGATAAAAAAATAAAAAAATAAAAAATAAAAACAGTCCTTAGTCACCACTTCCTCTAAAGTAAATACTTTCAATCACATATATACATGAAATCTAGAGGCCTCACTGGGCCATTGAAAGTACTTGTCTTCCAACTCTACAGGAATAAGCCTAGAAGTCAATCAACAACCATTTTATTCATCTGCAGGGACTGGGTTAACAGAAAATTTCCTATCACTTAAACTCTTAAGACCCATTTTGTCTAATGTTTAATTTACCATGCCTTAAGGCATCTAGGTGGTGCAATGGATAGAGCAGCTAACATAGAATCATATACACATAATATAAATTCAAATCCAGACTAAGACCCTTGCCCTAGCTATGTGGTCCTAAACAGGTCACCAAATGTCACCTAAACTCAAGCCTAAACTGTGAGGATAAAATAAGACTATATTTGAAAAGTGCTCTGAAAACCTTCAAGTGCTATATAAACATCAGCTACTACTTGAACTAGGGGGATGAGGATGGGGACAGGAGAGAACAGGTGATTTGGGATGGGAAAGGGGCACAAAACTGTCTTAGACATACTCTTTGTAATAGAAGGAATGAAGCTAAATTCCAGCAAAAGAGCCGATAAGTAACTGAGTATGCCCACTTGGCTCCAAAATATCAAAGTAGCAAGAAATGAACCAAAGGGAAAAAAAAAAGATGTGACAAACAAATTTTTTTTTCTCAAAAAGAGTGATAAGTAAACAAGAAATTCAATACAGTGAATGGCTATTATGGAAAGAAAGAAACCAAAGGCAAAATCTATCTTTAGTAAAAGGGCAAGTACAACTCCATCAAGAAATGACAGGAAAATTCAAAATCGTCTAGAAGGGTTCAGAACAACAAAAGAAGGAATGAGAATGAAATAAGCATAGAAACAGAATCTCTTAAGAAATGAAGGCATTTAGAGGCCTGAGTTTGTGCTTTAATTTATTTTTTTCTTGTATACAAGTGGGAGGTTTCCTGGTCATATCCATGGTCATTTTGTTTCTCTTTGCTAATGAGAGCAAGATATATTTACATTAACTGTTATAATTAAATTTTGTATTTTCCTCTATTAAGTTATGTTTCCCCTTTCCTCTTAAATTGTTAGTATCTGCAATTTGGCTTACTCACCCTTACAGAAAAAGATAATGGCAGCTTTAGAGCTAAGAAATGCAGGTGTGGTTAAAAAAAATGACAGAATAAAATCAAAAGACAACTGAATAAGAAAAATTCATGAGATCAGTATCAGCTAAAAGCAGCTCCATTCATCTGGCCCTAGCTGCTGCCCCTGCTCCCCAACCTCACATCTACAGCAAAGTTTGGATTTCACAAACTCAATATTAAATCAACATTTTCAACTTAGCATGTCCAAAGCTGAAGTGATTTTCTTGGTAAGAATGATCCTGAAGTTGTGAATATGAGTAGTTGGGGAGATTGGTGGTACCCTTAACAAAATACAGAAGGTATATTTTCAGAAGGTGGGTAGCTTTTAGAGAGAAGGATAATAATGAGATTTAGGGGATGTGTTGAGTCTGATATGTTTATAGAAATCCAGGTGGAAATGACCATTAGCTTAAGACTGGAATTCAGGAGAAAAACAAGGGCTGGATATATAGATCTGAACATCAGCTACACAGAAATGTTCATCAAACCCCCATAAAATTAAGAGGCCACCAAACATGAGTGTTGAGAAAGAAGAGAGACTAATAGACTTACTTACCACTGGCGAGGGAGATAGCATGAAATCGAACAGACTAAGCAGAGAAGAGGGGAGAGCCAGTGTCAAATTTTAGGAAGCAGAGGGAGAAAATGGCATCAAATCTAGCAAATGCTCACTTCTGGAAAGAAGAGCTTCAACTCAGTGATCAGATGAGGAGCCAGTTGGCAGAGGGCTGAGGGATTGAGCCCAGCATGAGGGGAGGCAACAAGCACAGCCCACTTTTTCTAAGTTATCCTGAGAAAGGGAGAAAAGACAGGGTGGGAGTTTCTGAGTACAATAATAAATTGAGGATTTTTTTTGAGGATGGGACAGACATGTGTGTGTTTTTAAAAATCCAGGAAAAGGCCAACAGAAAGAAGGCTGGGGTGGGCAAGTAGAGGGAGAAAGAGTGGGGAAGGAGAATAGAGAGGGGAGGGAGAGAGAAATGGAGTAACAACTGGCAATAGAGAACAAGGCCAAGGATAAATGGAGAGAAGGACCTCCAGAGAAGAGAGGATGGTGCTGGGGGATCTAAAGCTCTACTGAAGGGATCAGATGGCCTCAGTTTTCATGTCACAGGATATTCTAGGGAAAGGAAGGAGGGCTGATTGGGAGACTTGAGAACTGTTCTGGAATGGCTGGAAAATCAATGGGGGAAGAGGTAAACCTGTTGCCTGGCTGTAGTGACTCCTTGACTCGTGGCTGAGACAGGATGCCGAAAACATAGAGCCAATGTCATTAGCATGGGGGGGGGGGGTGCGGTCTCACAAGACAGGAGCAGAGCATGGGGGAAGGGGAAGGAACAAGGGGGGGGGGGTCTTTCAGATGAGGAAACTAGAACCAGGGAAGGGTAAGTGATTTGCCAAAGGTCCCAAAGCTGGGATTCAAACTCAGCATCTCTAATCAGCTCTAAGCAGATTCTCTTTCTTGACTATAGAATACTTTTTTTTTTTTTGGGGGGGGGGGGAGAAGAGGCAATTGGGGTTAACTTAACTAGAATCACACAGCTTTTTCTAACTATTGCATGGACATCATGAATGTGACGCTACTGTGTGTTTCTGACTTGCTATTTTGTCTGTTCTCTATTTTCTTGAATCTGTACTAAACAATTTTTATAATTCATGAGTTGTAATATAATTTGAAATCTGTTTATACTATGTCTCTTTCACTCCTACTTCATTATTTCCCTTACAATTTTGTCATTTGCTTGTTACTCTTTTTGTCTACTTCTATAAACCAATGAATTGAAATAGTATCATTCTTGTTAGATTGATATAGAATGTCCATGAAAAGTGACTACTTTTCCAGTTATCTGTTTGTCTATAGAAGTTGTTTTTTGAGCATAAGGTAGACATGGGTAAGTCTTAAGAAAACAGGAAAACTTTGGGATCTCTGTCAATCTTATTATGTCAATTTATCAGGAGTAGTTAATCAACAGGCATTTATTAAGTACTTAACTATGTGCCGGGAACTATGCTGAGTGCAGGCAAAAAGAATAGCAAAAACATCTTCCTTGCTCTTAAGGAGCTTACATTCTAATGAGGAAGGTGATATTAATGTCCTGGAGATATAAGTATTATAAAAAGAATAAAGAAAAAATCCCAAATCCCAACAAGCTCACATGGTAATGGAGAAGACAAGTGTGGTATTCTCTTCTTTTCTCAAATATGATGGTTCTCTGGGAGCAGGTTCCGGGGGGGGGGGGGGGGGGGGGGGGGGGGGGGGGGGGGGGGGGGGGGGGGAGAGGCTTCTGGAGGCAGCCTTAGTTTCAATTCAGAGTAATAATCACCTCAAATGCAGCCAGGAGTTAAAATCCAATCTTTTATTGTCTCTTCCAAAACAGCCCTGTTAGTTTTCCTTGGTTCCGAGAGCACTTGTTGCTAGTCCTTTGCCTCAGCCAGCTTCAGCCTCCAGCTCCCTCTGAATCCTGGCTCTACTCTCCTTCAACTGACTCCAGGAGCTCCTTATATATGATCTCTTAAAGGTGTGAACCCAAAGGTTGACGACTCCTCTGAGAGAGTGGGATTGTGGGTTTCTGACTTGTGAATCTCCCGGACTTGTGGACTAAAGTGTGAGCTAATGTGTGAACTCTCAAAGGTGTAAACATAAGCATTGTTTCTATCAATTCTAGTGACTTAACACCTTGTAAGGATTCTAACAGACAAGTACATATAAAAAAAATACAACATAAACAGAAAGTGAACCAAATATATACCAGAAGGGAAGGCACTAGCAATGAAGGGGCATGAGGAAAGGCTTCACACAGAAGTGGTACCTGAGCTGCTCCTTAAGAAAGAGGTATTCCCTGAAACAAAAGGGGGACATATTGTCTAGGCATAGGGAATGATCAGTAAAGAAGCAATGAGATGAGAGATGGAGTGCTATATGTGAGGCACAGAGAGATTAGTTTGGCTAGACTACAGTCTTAGATGGAGAAGCTGGAAAGATAGGTTAGGGCCAACAGGATTTTGGAATTAAATAGTTTATATTTTAAATTAAAAGTTATCACACAAGCATATCTGCACCTAGGAAAAATTACTTTGGCAATAGTGTATGAAATGGAATGTGTAACGACTGGAGGCATGGAAATCAATTACTAGCCCACCACAATAATCCAGCAAAAGGGGATAAGATCCTGAGCAGCCCATGAGAGAAGAGGGATAGATCTAAGACATGTGGAGGTAGAAACAGTAAGCCTTGGAAACTATTTGGATATGAGCTGGGGGGGAGGTTGGCTAACTCAAAAATATTTCATGCATTTTGCATTTTTAAAATGTAACCATTATAAACTAACATTGAACACCAGTACAATTAACTATTTGCATTTAAATTAGATAGGTAAAGCATTTATTAAGCACTCATTACTGTGTGCCAGGTACTATGCTTTCTGAATTTACAAATAAAACCAAGACAGATCTTACCCTTAAGGAGCTTATCTAATGGGGAAAGACAATACAAAGAGGAGAGGTGGAAGGATGGAGGGAGGGATAATACAGTGTAGAGGTGAATAAAATAGAGGCCAAGTTCCTGCCAAAATAAAGTAAAAGTTCAATTACTAAGGAGAGGATTCTGGGAAGATGGGGAGTAAATTGGTGAATTTCAAACTTCCAATTTCCCCCACAAATAGAACAAATTTGCACCTCAGGGCAGAACACAGACTGGTGAAAAATCAGAAGACTTGGGGCAGAACAGAGGTCCTCCAGATACAACCCAAAAAAATCTAAAGAAAGACCTCGGGCTGCGATTAACTTGTCAGAAATGCAACCATCTCCAGAGAAACATCAAGTGGGGACCCTGAAGCTGGCAGAGTGTGGCTGAAGCCTAGCAGGATCCACAGAAACTTTCACCTCCTCGACTGCTTGAGGAGTCGAGGTTTGAGTCCAAGAACACAGAGTAACCCTCAGCAGATGGGAACATCAGGCTCAGCTGTGCTGCAGAGACATGGCCCTGGGCAAGAGGGAGCCAGAACCAGGTGAGTACAGAGGAGTGGCATTGACACTGCTGGTTCTGGGCACTTGTAGAAGAGGGGAGTCTTGGTTTGGGGGTCCTGGTCAGAGGGGAGAGCTGAAGGGAAGCTTGAGGCACCACCACCCCACCCCTTGATTAGAAGTGCTTAGAGAAATACCTCTTATTAAAAAAAAAAAAAAAAATGAACCGGCAAAGAACCCCATCATAGAAACATATTATTGGAACAGGGAATACCAGCATTCATCTTCAGAGGAGTACACTTTAGTAAAAAAAAAAAAAAAAAAAAAAAGCTTTTATCCCAAAGAGTAATGTGAAATCACTCCCTGCCCAGGAAGAATTTATAGAACTCAAAAAAGAATTCAAAAACCAAATGAGAGACACTGAGGAAAAACAAAAGAAAAAAATTAAGCCATCCAAGAAAAAGATTATGAAAAAAAAAAAGTTAACCAATCAGAAAAGGAGTTATAGAGCCTCAAAGATGAAAATAACTCTTTGAAAATTATAATTTGGCAAGGGGAAGTCAGTAAAGCTGAGAAACCAAAAAATAACAAAACAGATTATAAAGACTGAGAAAATATAACAGAATGTAAAACATCTCATAAGAAAAACAAAGGATCTGGAGAAAAGACCAAGAACAAAAAATATAAGAATAGTTGGACTGCCAGAAAGTTGTGGCCAAAAAGAATGCCTTAACACAATAGTGCAGGAAATAATCCTAGAATATTGCCCTGGAGTGATAGAACATGAGGGGAAAGTAGAAACAGAAAAAATCCACTAATCACCACCTAAATGAGATCCTTTGTGGAAAACACACAAGAATATTATTGCCAAATTTTGAAAACCCTGGATCAAAAAGAAAATTTTGCAAGAAACAAGAAAAAGATTCAAATATGCTGGAGCTACAATTAGAATTGTACAAGATTTATCAGCAGCTACAACAAAAGACTGCAGGTCCTGGAATCCTATCCACAAACAAGCAAAAGAACTAGGCCTGTGGCCAAAATTTTCATATCCAGCAAAGTTATCTATAATTTTGAATGGAAAAAAACTGGACATTCAACAAACTTGAAGATTTCCAGGATTTTCTATCAACCAAACCTGAACTTAACAGAAAATTCAACATATAAGAGCCAATAATATCATGGACAAACTATTTATAAATGGACAATTTCTTTTAACATGGGAAATGTATACTTTATGTTTAAGATTTACATCAACAATAGAGTAGCTCAAAAGAAATACTGGCAGAGTAAAGACAAATAGTAATCATGTAATACAAATGAGGTGCAGAGGAATAATTGACAGAGGCATTGGGGGGGAGGAGAGCTCATAGTTCTGAAAACCTGTTCACATCGGGAATGGGTTCAATAGGACACCACATATATACCATGAAGGATACAGCACCCTCCAAAATCTATAAAGAAATAATGGGGGAGGAAGAGCTGGATGGGGAAGCAAAGGGTGAGGGCAGAATACAAGGGAGGGATCCCTTACATGAGGTTTGGGGGGGGGGTTAAGTACTGTTGTGCTTCTGGAGCCCACTGACAGTGGCTGCTGGAGGTCTAACTCAGACCTGTAGAATGGATCTCTTCATATGAGTGGATGATGCTAATACAAGGAGACTGAGAGGCAGTTGCTATTCTCTGACCTCTCCACTGAGAGGCCATTGTTTTGTCTGACCTCTCTCCTCTTCCCTCTGCCTCCAGTTTATCTCATTTCTGTCCACAAGCAACACCTGTGTCAGCAAAGGCTGCCCCGAAACTCTTTCAAATATTATGATCCACAGCTGTGAAGGCTCTTGAGAGAATTGACCTGCCCCTTCACATGTCTAGGCATGGTCCTTAACAGAGTACTAGTAAGGCAAATTAGAGAGCAGAATTTAATGAAAGAATCAGCAGGGATAGGAAAGAGTGTGTGTATGTGGGATGGGTGCGTGTGTCAGTGTATATGTATGAATAGATCTACATAAATATATCTTAACTGTAATTTAGGGATCATGGAGGGATGAAAAGGAGATATGTATAAGTCTGTGTATGTGTGTGTGTGTGTGTGTGTATATATATATATATCTATATATATATACACACACACACACACACATATACATATATAAAAATATATCCTTTCTTAACTGTAGCCTGCTTAGGGGTAGTGAAAGGGATGAAAGGTGGAAAAAAAGAATAAAGTTAAAAAGGTGCACAGCTGAGAACAAAAGAATAATTTACAAGGAAATAAAGATAAAACATTCATGAATATAGTTTCTCCTACTAACATACACACACACACATACACACACTTTCTTAATTTAGTATTTGTTGTTATCTATTTTGAATCCTCTCCAATGTTCTGCTGTGCATATGACAATGTTCTCTTTTGTACTGCTTTTCTGAGGGTTTTTTTTCTGTTTCTTCAAGTAAAATAAATTTGATTAAAAAAAGTTCAATTATTAGCACTGGATGACAGGGATAGAGTCCAATGTTAGGATGAAAATGAGGGGGAGAAAGATGAGAACTGTTCAAGTGTAGGTAGCATGTTGATTTTTATTTTAACACACAAATAAACTGGACTTTGATAGTAACTGCATCAAGAGTAAAAAAAAAAAAAAAAAAGTCACAGGGGGAAAGACAGACAGCTTCAGGATTGTACCAGGAGCCCACAATAAACTATACTAGCTCCAAAATGATTTTGAGCTATCCCCATGCCATAGTCACTCTCAGCTTGAGCCCACTTTCCCAAATATATAGATATACATATACATACATATGTATGTATAAGTGTGTCCCAGAGTGTCACAGGTTACTCCATATCATAACTGTTGTCCAATTCAACAAGGAAGTCAATGACCACAGAGGGGATTAAACATTGACATTCTGTTCACCAGACACTTCCCTGAACATGAGATCCAACTCTTATAACAGCAAAAAGACCTATTCTAGATGTCTGAAAATACAAAAGGAATTTTGACACTCTCTCAGTTCAAGTTGATATATTTGTATAAAATGTTGACAAAAAAAAGAATACTCTAAATAGATAAGCAAATCTTTCAAGACCTCCTTTCATTCCTCATAAAATCATCATCCGTATCTTGAAAGAGTCACTGTTTTGCTTTTAATAGATTATGGACTTTTTAGTTTTTTAAAAAAAATCTCTAAGCCCAAAAACAATAGTTTATTTTTAGTTACCAATCATTTCATTTTCTCTTTCCCAGTTTAGTCAAGAACAGTAGGCAAGAAGAAATTAAAACCATTTATAGTCATATGAAAAAATGCTCTAAATCATTACTGATCAGAGAAATGCAAATTAAGACAACTCTGAGGTACTCCTACATACCTCTCAGATTACCTAAGATGACAGGAAAAGCCAAGGATGAATATTGAAGGGGATATGAGAAAATTGGGACACTGATACATTGTTGGTGGAGTTGTACACTGATCCAACCATTCTGGAGAGTTCTCTGGATCTATGCCCAAAGGATTGTCAAACTGTACGTACCCTTTGACCCAGTAAAAAGATCACAAAAGAGGGGAAAATTCTCACATGTACAGAATTGTAGTGGCTCTTTTTATAGTGGTAAGGAATTGGAAAGTGAGTGGATGCCCATCAGCTGCGGAATGGCTAATAAGTTATGGCATATGAATGTTATGGAATATTATTGTTCTGTAAGAAATGATCAGCAGGATGATATTAGAGAGGCTTGGAGAGACTTACATGATCTGATGCTGAATGAAGTGAGTAGAACCAAGAGAACCAAGATTATGTGATGATCAACTCTGACAGATGTGGCTCTTTACAATAATGAGATGATTCAGACCAATTCTAACAGACTTTTGATGGAGAGAGTCATCTGCACACAGAGAAAGAACTGTGGGAATTGAGTGTGGATCACAACATAGCATTTTCATCTTTTTATTGTTGTTTGCTTGCTTTTTGTTTTCTTTCTCATTTTTTCCCTTTTTGATCTGATTTTTTTTACAACATGATAATTGTGGAAATATGTATACAAGAATTGCACATTTAACATGCTGGATTACTTGCCATCCAGGGGAGGGGATGAGGGGAAGGGAAGGAGAAAAAATTTTGGAACACAAGGTTTTGCATGGGTGAATGCTAAAAACTCTCTATGCATACATTTTGAAAATAAAAAGCTTTTTAAAAAACAGTAGGCAACAAGGCTTTAGTCATTACATACACACAGAATATATGTTATATCATATACAACAATTATAGAACCATACAGCAGAACAAAATTTTGGACATGTTCTAATCCAATGTGGGACTCATCTATAGGACAATCTTAATTCCTTTTGCTTAAATACTTCCAAGTAACAAGGCTCATTACTCTATGCAGTGCCATATCCCACTACCACACTGCTCTCTTTTAATGGCCCTCTGATCTCAACAATGGGCACACTCCCTTCCCAAGCAGCTCTTATCCACACTTGCTTGCAAATCTTTCACAAGAAGGCACATATGATCTATCTCCAGATAGATGCTTGAGCAATATCAGTGACACAGAGATCTGTCCACAAAGAAACATCAATTAGCATTCTTAACAAACAATAACTTCCTCTCATTTTCTGATGGTATGGAAAAGGCCAACAAGGAATCTCTGCTCATTCATCTCTCTGATGAGATCCTTTATGCATCATTTCATACCTGAGGAAACTGAAACTCCAGGAGGTTTAAGGATTTGTGAACAATCCCAAGCAGGTAAGGGACCAAGTGGGGCCTGCTGACCCCAAATCTTGGGTTCTTCTGACCACCTTTTCCTTTTCACAACATATTTGGAGTCAGAACCAGGCTGGAAGGCTAGCTTCCTTCCCTTAAAGAGCAGCATGACCTTGGGTCACTTCCTCACTTCTCTGGGGTTCAAACTCTCTACTTATGCAATGCAAGGAATGCACTAAAAAGTCTCTCAGGTCCATTTAGGCTTAAACTGATCAGGGTTCTAAGCTAAGGAAGATAAAAAGCTCTCCACCTTCAGGCTTCCTGTGGATGGAATTCACAAAAGCAAACTGGCTGTCTACCTGTTCGGAAGCTCTCCAGGGCCTGGCTAAAGGCACTGCAGACAGACTTGCTGAGGGTGACCCTGCTTCTCCGGAGAAGGAAATTCTGAGAGATTAGAATGAGGCAGAGATAAACAGGCCAGGTCACCTCTCCGCCCTCACTGAGGAAGGGGATTACCATGGATGCATTCTATCTTCTTAGGAAAGTAGGACAAGCTCTTCTATGGGAAGGGAAAAATGACTGAACACTGCAGAAAGCTGGAGCGGAGAGAAGATTTAGAGAATGAGAACAAAATGATTTTTGTGCAGCCCTAAAAGGCCCTGTTAGAGAAAAGAGAAAAGAGAAAAATCGGGACAGTCCCGAAGGCAACTTTCTCCAACAGAGCCCGGGAGTACAGAAGGAGAGGAGGATAGAAGTCTAAGACTGCAAAGGAAAGAAAAGATCCTGACAGGCTGGGGAAAAGATGAAGAAGAGGTTTCAGAGGGCACAGGGAGTGCTGGAGAGATTCAAGGAGGAATTTAAAGAAGAATTCTGGGGTTCTGAGGACAGGACCCAAACAGTTCTGCTCACCTGTCTCCCCCACAACCTTTGCAGGTCACATGAGTTGGAACTTCTCTCAGTTGGCTAGGCATCATAGCACTGTCCTAACCTCTGTGTGGTCTAGGAAGTTGGGAAGATGCTTGAGAATCACTTCATGATGCTCGCTACCGCTTATCTGCTTTTCTAGATCACTCAGTTCTTAAGCTATGTTTGCTAAATTCAGAATTTTATAAAATGTGAAAAATCTAAATTCCATGATTAATAGTCATCAAGGTTGGCATTTATAAAGAATTTTAATATAGAATAAGATAATTTAATATAGAATAAGATAATTCTTTAAATAGAAAGATTGGGAATTCTATGAGGTACATCTTAAGATTTACCTCATAGAATTCCCAATCTTTCTATTTTGTCCACCTGCATTTTTGATTTCCTTCACAGGTTAATTGTACACTATTTCAAAGTCCAATTCTTTTTGTACAGCAAAATAACTGTATGGACATGTAGACATATATTGTATTTAACATATACTTTAACATATTTAACATGTATTGGTCAACCTCCCATCTGGGGGAGAGTGTGGAGGGAAGGAGAGGAAAAATTGGAACAAAAGCTTTTGCAATTGTCAATGCTGAAAAATTACCCATGCATATATCTTGTAAATAAAAAGCTATAATAAAAACAATTTTAAGGTTTGTAAAATACTTACAAATATTATTTCATTTGATCCTCACAATAACTCTGGGAAGTGAATGATATTATTTCCCCATTTTAACTGAGAGACTTGCTCTGGGTCATACAACCAGTAAATGCCTAAAGTCTACATCCTTATAGCAGGATACAGATGTATGTATAGGTGCCATGTATATGTATAAAATCCAGAAGCATTTTAGATACTGGGCATGCAAGTACAAAGAATGAAACAATACAGGCAAGAAAATGACATTTTAATGGAGAAGACAAGTACATATAAATATGAAGATGTCATAAACAGAAAGCATATAAATCCAAATATGTTCAAAATCATTAAAAATACAAGGTAGTTCTAGGGACCAAGAAAAACTTTATGTAGCAGATAATGTTTAAGCTTTCATCTTAAAGGGAGAGGGAGCTCTACAAGGCATAGGTAAGAAAGGAGGGCATCCCAGGCAAGGACAGCAATCAAAGACAAAGAGGCAGGAGCTAGAATGTCACAGATGAGGAACCAAGAAAAGGTCCTTTTGGCTGAACCACAGAGTATGGAAGGAAGAATGCTGTCCAGGGAAGCTAGAAAAATAAGCTGGGTCCAAAGTCCACAAAGATTGACCATCAAGCTGAGTGGTTTGGATAATCTATCCAGGGGCCATAAGAAACCACTGAGGCTGAGTAAGAAGGGGACGAGCTCCACTGGCACTCAACTAAAGTGACACTGACAGCAACATACAGGACAGACCTGAGATCAGGAGGATATTGCCACTCAGGAAGAGATGAGGTGGGCCTGAGCAATCTCTGTGAGAGTATACAAAAGGGATGAAATGCAAAAAATGTGTGTGTGTGTGTGTGTGTGTGTGTGTGTGTGTGTGTGTGTGTGTATATATATATAAATGGCAAGATCTGGTACCTGACTGGGTGTATGCCATAAGGGAGAGCAAGGGTGAGGTAATGCTGAGGTTACAAACAAGGAAGCTTGCAGAGATATTGACCTCTTCAACAGAAATAGGAAATGGAGGGGGGGGGGGGAAGGAGGGGAATAAAGTATGATGAAATTAATTTCAGATAATTTCAGGGTGTCTCTGGGACATTAAGTTTGAAATGTCCAACAGGCAAGTGAAGATGCAGAAATGAGGCTCACCAGAGAGACAAGAATCTGGTTTATAGCTCAAGGAGTTAACTGATAGAGAATGTCACTAAATCCATAAAAGTTGATGAATTTACCAAGGGAGAAACAATACTAAGAGTACTAAGACTATTTGACCTAGGACAGAAGGGTAGGGAACATTAGATGACCCAGCAAAACAGACCTGTCCTGATCAGCCAGACAGAAGAACAAGGAGATCCTGGAGTTACAAAAGACAGAGAAAGACCCGGTAATCAGTAGTGTCAAATGCAACAGGTAGGTCAAGAAGCATTAGCACTGAGAAAAGACCATCAGATCTGACATGTTTGCACCTAAGAGACAAATTCACAAAATATCTTCTAAGAAAGTAAATATTACACAATTTCTGCCAGAATCGAAACAGTAATTCTCCACTGATTTTTTGATGTCATAGAAAGTAAAGTAGGAATCAGAACACATGGACTGACTGAAGCTACTCAACATAAAATATAACCTTAAGTAAGGCATTCTTGACTGTTGTGACTCAGTCTCTGCAGAGAAACAGTAAGTCTATGCTATTCTTGCTGTGTTGGGAATATGTCTATGTTCTGCCCCCAGATCTCCTCTATCCTGTTTTTAAAGTCCTGAATAAGTCACTACCCCAAAGCAGCTGAGCAAAATGTCCTGTCCCTGCTCTTCAGTTCAAATTCATGGAAGTTGTCATCCATAATATAAGAAAGAATAGAATTCTGATCTATTAGAACACTCCAAATCAGTAAGGGGGAGGAAAAGTGGGAAGAGATTGTGGGACAGAGGAAAAAGACTTTTCAGATTTAGCCAAATCAAATTATAAACTATTATAAAATTTTACAAACCAAATGGGTAGATATTAGGTTAATATGGTAAACATTTATATGACAAAAGCAACCTTGAGAAGTTTCCTTGATTGTAATATATTTACTAGTTTCCAGATATATTCTGTTTTGGGAAAATGAGAAATTTATAGTTTGCTACAAGTGATTTTTGTTTTTTTGTGTGAATCAGACCTTAAATGTCACTGGTATAGGGACTCTCAGAATGGAAATCTCTTATAATACAGATCGGTAACCACTCTGAGAAAACTGCCCACAGTACCCACTTAAAGTGATGAGAATATAGTGAATAGCAAGTAATGAGGTCTAGTTGGCATCATCTCTCTGGGTAAAATTTGGTGTTTGGAGAAGATGATCTATCTGGAAAAGCTCTTCCATCTCTGAGAGTCCATAACCTAGTAGGAACAGGACTGAATTAATTCATAGTAAATCAATAGGCATTTTTAAGTGACTACTATATGACAGACACTATGCTAAGTAGTAACTACAGCTGTATTTTATTTGGACTTAACACTAAGTGAAATCATAAGGTAGAACTATCAATTTTTCTCTAAGCTGCTATTTTCAAAGTTTCAAACAATATAAACTAGAAATCACCAAAAAAATTTAGTCCAACTCAATATTATCAAGAGTTTATTATGTGGAATGTACCATGCTAGGGGGTAGCAAAAAAGTGCATTGCATGCTGGATTGTCCTGTAAGATCCAAGAATAGAAGAAAAAAAATCTTCCCAACTTTCTTTGGGATTCTAATTCTTCATTTATGAACTGGTCTTGCCAGCTATTTGTTCAGTAAGCTTTTCTGCATTGTTCAACAATATCAAAATTCTAACCATAGGAAAAAGGATTTTGCTTCTGCTTATTTCACAAGTAGTCATCCTGAATAAAACTAGCTGAAACCATCACACCAAGAAGCAGTACCAATCAGCTGCTGGGTATTCATTCAGGAAAGTTTTCCAGCTGCCAAACTTAAATCTTTGTGCCTACTGGATCTATGAGTCTCCATCCTGTCAAAATCAGAACTCTGCTACAAGTTTATCTGGAAAAGGGGACCACAAAAATAGGTCATCACTCAGTCCAAGGAAGGACAGATGCTTGCTACTCTACTCAGTAATAACTTATAAAAGAGATGTCAAACACACATGAAGTGGCTATATTCTGTACAGTGCCTCTATGTACTCTACAGAAACACAGTATGATTTCATTTGAACCTAAGATAAGTAGGATAGGTATTAGGAACAACACTTTATGGTTGAAAAAAGAAAGGCACTTGGCCAAAGACCCCAAGTTCAAATCCAGAATCCAGTTGCCCCAACTTCCAGTTCAGAGCTCTCCTAGAACTCAATTTGACTAAAGCAATAGTTTTTGAGCCCCAAGTAGATGCAAAGTCCTAGATAAGTGCTGAGAAGAACTCAGCCAAATAAGATAGACTCTCTGGCCTAAAAAACAACCCTGAAAACGTATAGTATGATGAATTTGCAAGGTAATGCAAGGTAATCCTCCAT
Source organism: Sarcophilus harrisii (assembly GCF_902635505.1). Taxonomy (NCBI): domain Eukaryota; kingdom Metazoa; phylum Chordata; class Mammalia; order Dasyuromorphia; family Dasyuridae; genus Sarcophilus; species Sarcophilus harrisii. Next base: position 53,943,153 of record NC_045426.1, read on the forward strand.
TAAAGTCCTACCCAACACTTCATTATAATGGAAGAAACTAAGGGTTTTCTAAAGGTTATGTCAGCAGATTACAAGTCTGGCATGTCTGGCCAAGTTAAAAAGGCTTCCAGCCTTTGTCATCTAAGAAGTGGCTCCTCAGCAAGTAAGTTACCAAGAAACCTACGTTTTGAGTTATTGCATTTTATGAAACCATACAATCTTTGGAGGGGACTCTGATGTTTCCTGGAAGAAGTAACTACTTTGATAAAAATCACAGATTTTAAAAAACTGTTCCGGAAAAATAAAACATATTACAAACATGTGAGAAGCACAAATAAAGTGCTATGAGAATTTTTAGGAGGAAAGAATCATTTCTTCATTTCTGACTACAGGGAGCAAGCAGATTGTAAGGAGGAGGCAGCATATGAGCCTCAAGACCGAATTTCAACTTGCACTAACATAGGACAAAGGTACCCTATATACCATTCTATCTTGTATAAGAAAACTTGTATAAAAATGTTTATCTATGATTCTGAGTATCCTAAACTCCTCTTACAGCTATCTCATTTGGAAATAAACAAACAAAGAAGCCCTTAAATCAAAACTGCAAAACCAAGTCAGAGCCATCATTTCTATCCTCGGTAATGAAACTAACTCCAAGCTGCTTCCTAGTATTTCTAAATTACAGAATAAATTGTTTCTATCCACACTACTCCCTCCTACCCCACACACATGTGTAGATATATATACTCCCCTCCCCCCCCCTCCGCCTAATCAGTTGTGGAAAAAATGCAAAGAAGTGCATAGCTTTCCATGCAGCAGGATCTAATGGCTGATCATTAGGCCTCACTTCAAGAAGCTGCCTCCTAAGCCTATGCCTAAGCCCTTTGTGTGTGCTGGCATGGGGTTTTGACTGAACCCTGACCATCCCAAAAAAGAAGAGCAGGGGGAAGAGGGAGCTCTGGCTTCATTCCCCCCAGGAGTGTAGAGGTGGTCCCATACTACTGTATACTTCTGAAAGCACAGGTGGTGCCATCTCTAACAGGAGAAAGCAACAGACATACCTCCTCACAATTCCAGCAAGAGATTTTCCTTCTTTGCATAGATAGAGGTGCAGGTGAGATCCAGAAAATCTTGTGGAAAAAGTTCTTTTAAAAAGGCATAGACATACAAGCTCCATAAGAAAGTGACCCCATGTGCCAGGAGGGAGCTCTGTGTCTTCTAAGTCCTTGGGACAGGGTGCAGATGTCCAGCGGGAGAGCCAGCCTCAGGAGGAAGCTAGAACTGGGAGTATCCTCCCAAAGGGAGCCTGGAACCTGCTGGAACAGGAGTGAAAGAAGGAAAAAAGACCACTAAGTGTGCGTAACTGACCAGCAAACCTCCACTAAGTCTCAGGCTGCCAAATACAAAGAATGCTCTTGGTGAATGCTCCCAGGCTGCCCGCTGCTGGCTACAAGTGCCCCAGCTCAGAGGGGCAAATTTATAGCGATGGCATCATGGGATAAGCCCACTTTCACTACTAGATAAATATTAGGCCAGGGAACAGAGTTGGAATGGAGGGCGGGGGAGAAGGGATCTGTTCTTTACACCATATGGTTATGGTATCCTTTTATGAGAAAGAAGACTATCCAAGAGTGATAATAACATAACTCATCTGGGAAATGGAGCAGACGGCCTACTTGCTGTAGAATTACTGACAATAGTGTCTGAATTTGAAGCAATAAGGCAAAAACATGCAGAAAACTATGTAACTAGAAAAAAAAAAACTAAAGCCAATGTAGAAAATGAAGAATGTATTAACAAAGTAAAGCCAATTAATTTGACAAGTAGGGTGGTTCTGTGTACCCCAGTCAGACATCTCATCGAACTAAGGATCTGTCATGTTTTGGCAATAATTCAGAAAGCAACACTTCCACAGACTTATCAGATTCTACCCACCCATAATTGAGAGTAGCGTGCAATATGTGACTAAGCCCATAGAAATACTGAGATTACTTCAGGTCTCTCTGCATTATTTGGACAAAATAATATTACAAATATCACTGGGCACCTTCACAGTACACTGTTTTTAGCAAGGTCACAAATTAGGGAGGCATTATGTACTTCAACCCCTCTAGTTAGGAGCCCAGAAAAAGGAAGTGAAGTTTGCTGTAGAAATAGGACGAGCCGTCACCTGGATCCTGGTTGGAGCTCTTCCCACAAAAGGAGGGAGCCTCAGACCTGGAGCCAGGCAGCCCTGCGGGAGCAACCTCCTATGTGCCTCTTCCTGGCCAGATGACCACAAGTTGGTCCTGAGCTTTGTCTGACCCGAGCTTTCCAAAGCATAAGATGGCACACATGGTGCCCGTCTCGTGTATTCTCAAGACATGGGGTGCATGGCTGACATTGTGGCACAAAGACAAGTGAAGAATCTGTCCACTAACCCGCTGCTCAGCCCCCCAGGCTGGGACTCGTGCACACTGGGAGACCACGGGGCCCTTCTGGGACCTCACCCAAGAGACTTCTCAAGGTGCTCACTGGGGACTGAGGATCTGAGGGAGAACCCAATCTTCCCTGAGGGTCGCACCCAGGGAGGCTAAAAAGCTCAAAAGGAAGGCTGGACTTAGGCCTTTAGCAAGGATTTTCTTCCATGAAGCCATGAGAATGCCCAAAGCGCTGCTATTTCCAGACGGTCTCCTACTCAAACATTAATTAGGCTACAACTTGCTTAGCTTTCACCAGAGCAGGCATTTTCAGAGCAGGTGTGGCCTCAGTTTCTTCATCTGTAAAAAAGGGTAGTTTTCCTCGATAACTTCTCAAGGCTTTAGATTTAAGATTTGACGACATAGGATAACGACTAAGATAGGGAACCTTAAAATGGAAAGAGAAGGAAATCTTTGCCAAATGATTCTTTGAACATTAATCTGAGTTTAAGCAAAAGATGATTAATAGCTGCAAAGCAAAGCACTTAGTTTCAGGTGATGAAGAAAAAAGAAAAATGTTGATGCTTTTGTCTCATTGCCCCAAACTTCAAGGAATGTGGCTAGCAGGAAGGAAAACCACGGGCCTGTCAGCGATGCTAGCTGGGGGCCAGACTGGGAATCCAACTTCATGTCCTTCTGCATGATGACCCAAGGCAGGCTGCACAGCACACAGAGAAACCTTGTGGTTTGGGTCAGACTCTGTGATCCAGAGGACCCAGGAAGAGGCTTCTTATCATCTTCCAGGTGATCTGGCCCAGGCACAAAGAGCACAGAGGTGTATCTTGGGCAGCTGTCCAAAGCCATTCAACAAAACAAAACTCTGCGAGTGTTTGTTGGTGTGCCTTAATAGTGTATCATGTCCAACTCTTTGTGACCCCTTTGGGGGTTTTCTTGGCAAAGAGATACTTTTGCTATTTTCTTCTCCAGCTCATTTTACAGAGGAGGAGACTGAGGCAGACGGGGTTAAGTGCCTTGTTCAGGATCACACAGCTAGTATGTTTTTCTGAAACAGGATTTGAACTCCAGGACCAGCCATCTAGCTGAGAAGAATTCAGAATTTTGGGAGAATTTCAAAGCAGGCCAGAGTTAGAGGATTTGCTCTTAAAGAAAGGTGAAATTATACTGGAACAATCTTTGATCATTCTCCTGGGAAGATAGTCATGAGGAAAATTTTAACAGAGGAACTTACATTGGGAACTTAAACAATGAGTAGAAAAAGGACCAAAAAAGAAGAAAAAAAAAAAATAGCACTCCAGGATGGAGAAAGCCCCCTCCCCCACCAAGAACAACAAAGATTACTTAGGATCATAATAGGAGATAATGTTGGCTAGATAAATTGAGACTGAGGAGTTTCACTGTTTCATACTATATAGATTTGCTATCATAGCAAAGGAAAATCACAATAGATTTTATGAACTAATTACACAAGAAGGAAGGAGTCTAATCTGGTTCTAGGTATTGAGAAAATCTCTATAAGAGATAATGGGTTGCTTTATAGTGCTTTCGAAGAAGTCAGAGTGTGGGACTCGGTCACAGCTGGGTAGACTAAAGTTCTTAAGTAATTTAAAAAGGTCTTTGACAGTCAATGACAGTATTTATATACAACTATCAAACCATGTGAAATATATTCCCAAAAGGTTTGCATCTTTGTTTATATCAAAATGCAAGTACCCCAGAACCGCAAATTATAACTTCTTTGTCTCACAAAGCACCCATAGCGTGGGCTCTTACTCAATGAAAATGACATTTGTTCATATATTACTAGAGTGTCTAACTATCCTGATCCTCCCTGTACTCTTCATTAACAGCCATTCTACAGGAAACTGAAGGTAAAAGCTGCAATTGAAAAATCTTAATAATGCAAAAGGTCAAGAGTCTAAAACCAAGTTTCAGCTCTTTCTATACGAGCCAAAGAATGGCAGTGTTTTGTTTTGTTTTTAAAGAATCGCAACCGCACTCAGGGCCCTGAGGGACAAAAGCTTGGGCTTAGCATGCCTCTTCAAGAGTTTTTTTGTTTGATGACTAGTCTAGGCAAACTGCTTATACCCCGTCCCCCGGTTTTCTTATCTCCAGGCCATTGTTTTTTCGCCTCCGTGTCATAATTTACAGCCTCGGACAGCTTCTGGAGGCTGGGGGAGATTAAAGAAGGGAGCTGCCCACCTTCCGGGCCGGCCCGGCTCCCCAGCCCCCGCCGGCCATCTCCGGGAGGGGGAGAAGCAGCTGGCTCCCCGGGGGCAGAGCCCACGTCGGCGCTGCACATCTCTCCGCGCCGCAGACCTCTGCCTCGGTTCAAGCCGGGGCTTTGGCGCCGAAGCCAAAGCGGACTCGCGGAGCCCTCGGAGGGTCAGGCCGCCCGGCTTCGGGGGACAGCCGGCTGGGGCCCCGCCAAAGAAGATGCTCGGGGATGCAGCGGCCACCCGGCGCCCTTCTCCGCGACAAACCGGCCCGGAAGGAGAGCCGAGCGCCGGCACCCCGGGATCGGCGGCCCCCCGGCCCCCGCCGGAACCAGGTGTCTCAGCCAAGTTTGCTGCGGATGCCCGCGCCGGCGGCCCAAGCGGGGAGGCGGAGCCGGCGGCAGGCCGGGAACAATGGGGGGTCCGCGGGTCTTCCCCGGCCAGGGGCGGCGGTCAGCCCGGCAACTTTGGACTTAGTTGGTCGGCCGCAGGGGCCGAGGCCGCCCGCCTCCGCGGCCCGGCGCAGGCGTCCCCTCTTCGCCCCGGGCCGGGCCTCCCAGCGGCCCCGGGCAGGACCCGCGAGGGCCCGCGCCCCGCGAGCCCCGGCCCCCGGCCCCCGCCCCGCCTGCACCTGTGCCGCAATGCCCCGCGCGGCCGCCCCGGCCTCCGCTCCCCGGCTCCAAGTTTGGGGCGAAAACAAAAGCGGCAGCCCCGGGCTCCGGGGGCGGTGACAGAGGCGCCCGAGGCGGGCTCCCCGCGGAGCCCCCGCAGCCCCGGGGGGACCCGGGGGGAGGGGCCCGGGCCCGCCCTGCCCCCTCCCTCTCCGCGGGCTCTCGCAGCCCCTGCACCCCCTTCCCGGCCGGGAGGAGCCCGCAGACGACCGAGGAGCCCTGGGCAGGAAAATGACAGTTGGATGCTCCCGGACGCCGGCGAAGCCCTAGGCCCGGGGGGGGGGAGGGGGACCCCCGGGGGGGCGGGGGCGGCAGAAGGTCCCGCTGCGACCCCGCGAACACTCACCGGCTGCGGGGCCTCCCGCGGGGCGACGAGGCCGTGGCCGTGACCGTGGCCGCGGCCGAGAGCGACGGCGAGGGCGAGGGCGAGGAGGAGGTGAAGGAGGAGGAGGCGGCCCCGTCGCCGTCGCTCCGGCTCCTGCTGCCGCCGCCGCCGCCGCTGCTGCTCCTGCTGCTGCTCCTGCTGCCGCTGCGGCCACCGCCGCGCCCGGTCCATTCCCCAACCACCCCCCTCCCCTTCCCTTCCCACCCCTCCCCTCCCCCTCGCACCCCTCCCCCTTCCCCGCCCGCCGCCGCTGCGGCCGCCGCGGCCGCCTCAGACCCAGCGAGGGCGGGAGCGCGGGAGCGGGAACGAGCGAGGCCGGCCAGGCCAGGCACGCAGGCAAGCAGGCAGGAGGGCGGGCGCGCCGGGAACGCGCGCGCAGCCCCGCCCGGACCCACGCGCTGCGCTCCCCGGCCGGGGCGCTCACGACGACGGCCGCGTCATGCGGAAGGCGAGGACGGGCACGCGCACGCCCGTGCAGGAGGGGGCGGGGCGAAGCGCGGGGGTGGGGCGCCAGGGGGGTTCCTTCCTCCCCCCCCTCTCTTCTGGGTCCCCCCCTTTTCCCCCCCCCCCTTCCACCCTTGTTGTCTCCTCCCCTCTCTTTCTCTCTCCATCTTTCCTGCCCTCCCCTCTCTTCATCTTCTCTGTTCCTTCTCCCTGGTTCTGTCTCTCTATAATTTCCTCTTTATTCTCCCCCTTTTCTCTCTCCCTCGGTTTCCGCATTCTCTCCCCTGTCTCTGTCTCTTCTTTCTCTGTCTCTTTCCATCCCCTCCCTGTCTCTGTCTTCTTAATGTTCTCTCTTGTTCCCCTTCTCTCCCTTCGTCTTCTGTCTCTTCCCCTTTTCTCTGTTCTTCCTCCTTCTTTGTCTTCCTCTTTCCTCTCTCTGGCTCTTTGTTCTCTTTCCTTCACTTGTCTCTCCTCTCTTTCTCTCTGTTCCTGCCTCCCTTTCTCTCTGTTCTCTCCCATTTCTCTTTGTTTTTCCCTCTCTGTCTCTTCTGCTCTGTTCTTTTACTCCCTCTTCTTCCCTCTCTTTTCTCTCCTCTCCCTCTTTTCTCTGTTGTTTCTTTTCTCCCCCTGCTCTCTTTTTTCTCTTCGGTCTCTCTTTTTTTCCTTGCTCTGTCTCTGTCCCCTCCTTCCTCCCTCTGTTCCCCCTCTCTCCCCTCTGTCTCTCTTTTGTCTTCTCTCCTTCTCTTCTTCCCCCCTCGGTCCCTCTTCCTTTCTCTGTCTCTGTTTTCCTGTGTCTCTGTCCCTTTCTCCCTCCTTCTCTCCCTCTCCTTTCCCCTCTCCCTCCTCTCTCCCTCTTCTCCCTTTTCTTTTCCCTCTCTCTCCCCTCCCCCCTCCTTCCAGCTTTGCTTCCTGGTCTCTCTGTCCTCCCTCCCCGTCTCCCCGTTTTCCCCTCTGCTCCTATTTGTCCTTTTTGTCTCCTGCCCCTTCCCTTCCTTGCCCTTCCTCGGGTTTCTCCTCCATCATTCGTTTTAATGTCTTTCCCCACTTACACTTCTCTGTTCTCTCTTCTCCCTGGTCCCTTGTTCCCCCTGCTCCCTTGGTATTTCCCCCCGTGTTCTAAACTCTTTTCTCCTTCCCTCCGGTTTTCCTCCCCGTAACCCAATCCCTCCTCCGATTTTTCCCCTCTCTTTCTTCCCCTTGTCCTAGCTTTCCCTCATTCCCTCCTCACCCCGGCGTCCAAGAACAACACCTGCATTTTCCCAGTTGGAACCTTCTTGTCCTTCCCTAATCCATCCAGCCTTCTCCCTCGTACATTAAGCCCTAATCCCTTTTTCTAAACCACCATCCTTTTGCCCTTCCTAGAATCGTTCCTCATTTCGTAAAAATATTAAAAAAACAAGGTCACCGGGGGACTGGCACCTCTGCTGTGAGGGCTGCTCACTCTCCTTTGGGGTCCATTGTCACCCACTGCTCACCTGTGGCTCCAAGAAGCTGTGGCCACACCCACAGGTGTTTCTGCAGACAGGCTAAACCAGGTTGAGTGTAACTGACAGGCTTCAGACCTTCAGCGAGTTAGGATGTCCATCCCAAACAGGTGAAGACATCTCCTGGCGGGACGGGCGGACCCGGACAGTTTGTTCCAGCGGCTGAAGCAGGTGCTGGGGAGTGCTTTTAGCACTTGGTCACTGAGCTCATCCACTGCATCCTGGGCCATAGCCGGTCATCCCGATTTTTGTCTTCCTGTTGGAAGAGAGAGCAAAGAATGACTATCAAACTCTGCCTCATTTAATCCAGTCCCTTCTTGAGAGAAGATCTCTTTTGCTGTCCATGGTCCTCTTCAAATCCAGCTCTTTCTACTTACTGTACACATTTCAGAAGCCATAAACATCCTGTTTTCAATCCTACCTTTGACATATCTTAGCTGTGTCATTTAAACTATGCAACTCAGTTTCCTCATCGGTAAAATGATAAAAAAAAAAAAAAAAAAACCCATAGTGCTCACTTCTAGGACTTATATTTACTTTACAGGATCAAACAAATTACTTTGCAAATCTTAGAGGACTATGTAGATGTCAGTTGTCTACCACAGTTGTACAATAATATGTGAGATCCTTCCATTTCTGACATCATTTGCTGGACTTTACAAAGGGTGGTCTTTTAAGCCTCAGGTGTTTGCTCCTTGTAGGATATAAAACTAAAGAAACATCAGACTATACATATCCTGTCTGCTCAACCATGAGTATAAACATGAGTATGTACCTAGAGTCCTGACTTCTTTAATGGAGAGAAGCTCTGACACAGCAGCAGAATAAAAAAGAGAAAATTGATCTCTAGGAGCTAGAAGAGCCTTTGAGACATCCTGTCTGACCCTCCTGTTCTTCCTCCATGGAGCAGAACTTAAGAAAACGGGTCATACACTTAAGTTATTGACAAAGTTGGGCCAAGAACAGGTCCATATGCCCGGACCTTTATTAGAAGGCCATTAGAATCCAGCTATTTTCCATTGGAAGGGGAGAATGAAGGAGTGCAGTGAAACTTCCTTTATCTGGAAATCAGTTCTACTTTGTCTCACCTATCTGGAACATTAGCTCCCTGTTCAAATCTCTTTAAATCCCCCTCTATCCTATTTATGAATCCATACTTATAAAGCAAACACTTTCCAAAAAACAATTAAAGCATTTTTACATTGGTGATCTCATTGTGTCTAATTTATATCTAAGGAAACTGAGCTCAGAAGAAGTTAAGGGATTGGCTCGGGGTCAAATCACACTTAAATGGTAGATCCAGGATTCTAACTCCTGTCTGCTGACTCCGGAGTCAGCTTCTGTCACGTCGGATAGTCTCTCACCACAGGGAGACCGGGAGTAAGCAAAAGATCGCATGTAGCGGGGTCCGCAGCTCTCCAGTTTTTCTCTAGGAGAATTCTTAAGACCCTCTCCCAGCCCCCACGCAGAGCCTGATGACTCAATTTATACACAGTTCTAGCAAAGCCTGTTTTCTCAGCTCACGCAGTCTGCCAAGTAGAATGGAGAAGGCTTCTAGAAATAGGTTGACTGCGGCAATATGTGAAAGTGGGCTTAAGAGAAGAAAAAATATAGACTTATAGAATATAGAAAAAAGTAGAAAAATCAGAGCAGATTCAAGGATGGAAAAAGAACCCCCAGGGACCATTTAGATTAAGGACAAGCAATAATAGCTGACTCGATGGCTGATGAGGGTCATCTCTGTATCATATATTCAGTACTATTATGCACACACACACTATTATAGAGTCAGTATTATATAAACAAATTATTATATATTCAGCACTATTATATATACACATTATTATATAATCACTACTATTATAGCCAGTATTATTATATAATTATACATAGTTATATATTCAGTACTATATACAGATATATACACATACTATTATGTAGTCAGTACTATCATATATACAAATACATGCTTGGTTATATATTCAGTATTATATATTTATACTAAAATTATACTATATTATGTATTTTCTATAAGTATATATACCTATATGATTATATGATCAATACTATCACATATTTATACACATACTATTATATAGTCAGTATTATATATACATGTAGACATGATTATATGATCAATACTTTATACATTTATACATATTATTATATAGTCAGTATAATTATATATACATGATTATGAAATTAGTACTATTATATATTTATACATATACTATTATATAATCAATATTATATATCAATTATATATAATTGATCAATATTGATCAATAGATCAATACTATATACAATAGTACTATTGTATATGCTATTATGTAGTTATACTACTAGATATACTTACATATAGTTAGTACTATTATGTATATACACACTATTAGAGTTAGTACTATTATGTATATACACACTATTAGAGTCAGTACTATTATATATACTGTTATAGAATCAATACTATTATGTAGTTAGTACTAAAATATATAAATATATACACACACATGCAGTTCTATAGTCAGTACCAATATATAAACATATTTATGTATATATTATTATATAGTTGGTACTATTATATATCTACTATAGTATATATATATTAGTTTATACAAATACATTAATATACAACATAATATACTTTATCCTAAATAGTACTCCAGTATATACAATATACTATAATGCATACATTACTATAGAGTTAGTACAAAAATTAACATTCCTAATCTAACCTCTAGTCATCAAGGAAAAAGGTTTCATTAGATTTAATACACTATATTCAAGAAGCAGGGAAAAAGGTTTAGAAAAAATTTGCATCCATAATGTTTAAAATAAAATGTGAAAGTGATTGCTTAAAGAGATAAACTTCAGTAATCTGAGTTTTTATGCCTTCATACATAAAATAATAATAGCAGCTAACTTTTTTTATAGTGCTTTATAATTATTATTCTATTGATCTTCACAACAATCCTGGAGGTGAGTGCTATTATTATTATCTCCATTTTACAGTTGAGGAAACTGAGACAGACAGAGATTAAAGTGGTTTACCCAGGGTCACACAGTTAAGTATCTGAGGCTGGATTTGAACTTAGCTCCTTCTGATCAAGCTCAGCACTATTTGCATTAAAGACCCAAGGAGGAGACTCTGTTCCTTCAATTATTATCTTTAGAGTTTTTAAAAAGCAAATTCAAGAACATGTTGGGACTATTTGACAGGCTGGGCCCTGGGTACATTATCCGTTGTGATGGTGACATCCCGGCCCTTAGCCATCTGCACTTCTGGCCTAGAGAACTAAAGAGAGAAGAAGGGGAGGGGTCCTTTGCTATGCACCCAGAGCTCCTTCACAGAACCGTGGCCCTCCCCACAGGTAGAGCTATCAAAGTGGGCACTGTCAGGCAGAGAGCTCCTGGACCAAGCAAACCCTGCCAGCATCCGGGGAAACCTGAGTCGGGATTTGGGCCTGAAGGATGTTTAGTGAGCAGTCTCCAAGGATGAATCTTGTTTGTACCATTTATAAACCAAGAGCTTTAAGATTATTATTATTAATATCTATTACCTCATTTAATCCTCACAAGTCCCAGCCCTCCCTGGTTTCACATAATGACTTTGAGGTCAGTTGACTTCATAGCACTTAGAGGAAGACGAAAGCCTTACAAGTCCTGTTGGCCAACTGCCCTCTCCAGGAAAGCTCCCATCCCAGAAAGGGCTGGTCTCCACAAAGACCTTTTACCCTTACAATCGAACGCACGCTGCCCAGTTTGGCAATAAAGCCTTTCACTGGACACCTCCTCCAGCCCTAGGACGCAGGTGTGTTACAGGGTCCTTCCCAGAGCCTTTTATGCTGTTCCTGACACCCAGCACTCAGTCCTGCATGTCATGGCCTTCACCCGGACCGTCTTCCCACAAGGAGACCTGACAATGGTCAGGGAGTTCTCAGACCCCATCCTCCACTTCAGTCCTACTTTTGACTTCCATGTTTCCTCCAACACTCAGCTTATTTGTGTGCCTACAGCCTCTCCTAATAAAAAGTAGTAATAATTACCACTAAAATTCATACGGTGCTTTAAAGTGAGCCAGGCACTTTACAAATATCTCATTTAATCCTTACAGAGGTAGGTGCTATTATTATCTCTATTTCATAGATGAAAAAAGTGAGCCACATAGAGGGAAGGGGATCCTGCTATGAACCAGGCTTTATGTTAATCACTTTACAAATATAATCTCATTTGATCCTGTGGGGAGGGTATTTTTATTATGATTTCCATATTATCACAGTTGAAGAAAAAAAAAGGAAGATGGAGGGTCACATAGGACGTATGTGAGGCTGTGACTGAACTCGGGTCTTCCTGACTCCAGACACAATGCTTGGGTGTAAGAATTATTTCACTTTTCTCTCTGTATCTCCAGAACCTAGCATACTGCCTAACATATATACTAAGTGCTTAATAAACGCCTGTGGGTTGATAGAATTGAGGAAATACAGTCCTACCAAAACAAATCAATTTGTCCATCATCTTCTGACTTCACTATGATGTGTTTCTTCTCTACTTCCTATTTCCTCCTTCTCTGAAATACGTATAATGATGCTTATTATTACGGTTTATCATTTATTATTACATTTTCTTTTTTCTATTAGCCATGAGTGCTTTTCCTAGCCCTTTCCTTCGGCATGAGATCTCTGAGATCTCCTGTGAGATCTCCATCTCCTTCCCTCAGATGAAAAACTAATGAGTGTTACCAGGAACTGGGACTGTTTTAACCTGTAGAAATGAAGAAGACTTAGGGGACATATCGTAGCATTCTTTAGGTGTTCAAAGGAACTGTTATTTCACAGATGAGATAAGCAACTCTCAGGAAATGGCCTGGAGCGGAACAGTTTCTGAACCAAGCCATGGGGTAAGGGAGCAGAGAGCCACAATACAAAAGAACGCTTCTTTCTTGTTTGAGCCAAGAGGGAAAAACTAAAGTGAGTAGAAATGGTAGAGGGAGATAAAAGAAGGAAAACATTCCCAACAATGAGAAGCTGTCCCCAAATGGAGTGGGCTCCCATCATGGGAGAGAATGGCTTTCCCTTCTTTAAATACCTTTAAGCAAAGGCTGAACAACCACATATCCGAGATGTTGTAAGGAGGATTCTTATTTGGGTGCCAGCTGGTTTAGATTAGTGGGTTTTTACCCATTTTTGTGTTCTTTTTTGTTAGCCTGATAAAGTCTTCTCAGATTAATGTCTTTAAATGCATAAAATAAATGTCAAAAGAAATAAATTATATTGAAATAAGGAATTTTTCCCATCCAGGTTCATGAAATCTATCTCCAGGCCTATAAAGGTCTGAGAACATTAGATTAGGATTTCCAGATTTAGGGGACATCCAAGCTCACCTCCAATTGTCAAAATCTGTAATTCTTGGGGCAGCTAGTTGGCAAGCACGATGCCCTGAAGTCAGGAGGACCTGAGTTCAAATTTGACCTCAGACACTTAACACTTCCTGGCTGTGTGACTCTGGGCAAGCCACTTAACCCCAATTGCCCCAGCAAAACGAACAAATAAATCTGTGATTCTGTGATCCCATATTACAGAAAGCTTCAATAAACTGGACCATATTAGAATGTAAGAGAGGAGGAGTCAAACTTAGAGGCTCATTTTTGAGAAGAAGAGTAAAGAATTTTTTTTTTTATGTGACATCTATATAGAGTTTGAAGGTGTGAAAAATATCTCACATCCATTCTCTGGTGTGAGTCTTACAACGACTCTGTGAGGCTGGAAGAGCAAGTATTATTACACCAATTTTACAGGTGAGAAAAATCAGACTCAGGGAGATAAAGGAACATAGCCCCAGGCATCTGGTAAAGATCGGAACCAGACTGGACTCCCAGGCCAGTGTTCTTTCTCCTCCTTTAAGGAGCTTTTTTTCTCAGTGAGCCCCTGGCTCCCTGACTGCCAAGAACTCCTTTTATCTCGGAACCAGGGCTGACCCAAATGGGGAGGGGAGGGAACCATCTCATCAAACCAACTCGACTTACCTCCATCCACCTACATAGGAGGGAAATCAAAGGGACCTAGGCAGAACTCAGGAATTCAAGTCAGGCCAGCTTGCCTTTTGCCGGCTTCCCTACTTGTCGGGGCTTGCCGGCAGAACCTTGGTTCTCAAACAGAGAGGGAAGTGACTGAGTTCACTGAAGCCGTTCCTCTTGGAGGGGACTAGCTCCCCGGTGGGCACTCCCCTATCCTGGTACACCCTTATATTAGCTAGCGATGTTGCCATAGCTCCCGAACATCCCTCACAGCAGATCCTTGGACCCATCCTGTCCTGAAATGGTCCCTGGATAGATTTCAGAGGGTCCATGACCTTGGAATGGGAAAAAATACATCTTTATTTTCACTAACTTCTAACTGAAACGTGGTTTTTGCTTCTGTTAGGGATGTGATTCTGAGAAGCCCATTGGTTTTGCCAGCCTGCCGAAGGGGTGTGTGACCCCTTAAAAGGTTAAGAAACCCCCATTTCAACAGAAGCAATAACAAGCATGAGTCTCTGGAGAGGGGAGAGGGGAAACGGAGCATAAGAGACAGTTTGCATGATCGCTATCTTCAAGGGTCTGAAGTGCTGTCATGCAGGAGACATTTAGTGGCTTTTTGTTGTTTTCTGCTTTGTCCTGGGAGGATTGAACATGACTCAATGAGAAGCTGCTTTGAGCAGATTTGGGCTAATTGTGAGCCAGAACTTTCTAGCCTTGTTCTGTTTGGTCCAAAATGGGAAGAATCAGGAATAATGAGTGAAAGTGGAAGGGGGGGTATTAGATCTCAGTACGATGAAGAGGGGAATCTTCCTAATAATGAGGAATGATTATCCCAAGGAGTAATAGATGGATTCCTCAGTGCCAAAAAATCTTCAGACAAATAGCCATTTGTCTGCGTCATCAAAGGGCCGGCTGCTCCAGTTACAGGTTGTACTTGTGCAGCGCTGGGCTTGGGGGAGAATTCAGCCTGCCTGCCGTGGGGACCCGCGTGGGGGCTGGGAGATCAGAGCTATCTTCAATCAGTGCCTGATCATGCAGGAGACATAGTAGCTTTGTTGTTCGCTTTGTCCTGGAGGATTGAACGATGACTCAATGAGCTTGAGCAGATGGCTATCCTCCTGACTCTTCCTAGCGTTTCTGCTTGGCTCCAGCAAATGGATAGATCAGGAATAATGCCTGAAAGCCTGGAAGGGTATGATCTCAGGTGAAGACTGAGTCTTCAATATGAGTGAATGTTATCCCAAGCCAGCTACCTGAGTGACCTAGTGAAATCATCAGACAAAGTCCATTCTGTCTGACCTCAATCAAATGGCCGGACATGCAATCAGTTAACATGGGTTAGGCAACTACTAGGGGTCAAATTCAGCCGCCTGCCGTGGACCTGGGGGTGTTGTGGGGATTCAGACCTGCCGCCTGATTCGAGAGATGAAAAGTTGGAGTTAGGAGATCTAGGACCCATTCTCAGGGCTTTCCTCTGTCCCATCTAGTGGAGTATTTCTTCCAGCTGGCATTTCTAGCAAGATGATGGAAATGCCTGACGGCAAACCAGGACCGAGTAAGATTGCCTTGTCCCAGGTCACAGCACCTGGGGTAGTCTGAGGATCAATGTCCCTTCTCTGACTGCAAAATGAAATGAGCGGACCATCAATCAAACATGGGTTAGGCAACTACTAGGGGTCAAGTTCATGCTCGGTCTCCTCCTGATCTCTAGTCCCTCTTTCTCACCTCGGTCTGTTCAGTCTCTCGGACCCTATCCTTAGTCTCTCCTCCTTCCTTCGTCGGTAATTTCTCCCTATTGCTCATTTTCTACCGATGTGCTTAGCAAACAGGATATGCTTGCTGTCTTACACTGGTTCTTGAGGCCAATGGATGCTAAATAAGAGACCTTCATAGTCTATACATTCTTCATTCTTCTTCCTTCCTCTCTTCCTCTCTCTTCTCTCTTCTTCTTCTCCTCTCTCTCTCTCTCCTCTCTTTCTCTCTCCTGTCTCTGTCTCTCTATTTCTCCTTCTTCTGTCTTCTTTTCTTGTCTTCTTCTTCTGTCCTGTCTCTTCTTCTTCTCTGTCTTGCTTTTCTTCTTCTCTCTGTCTTCTTTCTCTGTCTCTCTGTCTCTTATACTCTCTGTCTTTTCTTTTCTCTTCTCTGTGCTTATATCTTTTATTTATACTGTTATCTATGTTTCGTTTACTCTTACTATGTCACTCTATATATATATGTCCGTTCTCATGTATCATATACTGTTCTATATCGTCTATGTCGATATATCGATCATATTATTTATGCTTTCTGCTGTATATATATATATATACTACTATATCTCTGTCTCTGTCTATGTATGCTTCGATACTTGACTGTCTTGATCTATATCTTATTATATATATCTTTGCTTCTCTGCATGTCTGCTGCTGTCTCTGATATACTTATCATATTCTCTATCTGATTATCTGTATTTGTCTCTGATCTCTCTATTCTTCTCTGTTTTATTTTTCTCTGATATTCTCTATCTCGTCTCTGATCTCTCTGTCTTCGTATCTGCATATCTACTCTGTCTGTCTTTACTGCTCTGTCTGTATTTATCATCTCTTCTATGTATCTGCTATCTATTCTCTCTCTTCTGCTCTGTCTCTATGTCTCTCTCTCTTCTGTTCTCTGTCTTTCTGCTTTCTGTCTCTCTTTTGTCTCTCTCTTCTCTTTACTTCTTATTCTATTCTTGTCTTCTCTCTTCTCATGCCTGTCTCTCTATCTCTCTGTCTCTATCTCTGTCTCTTCTACTCTTCTGTCTCTTGTCTTTGTCTCTTCTTTGCTTGATATCTCTGATCTTGTACTTCTCTCTCTCTCTCTCTCTCTCTCTCTCTCTCTCTCTCTCTCTCTCTCCATACATATGTATGTATGTGTGTATGTATATACAAAAACAAGCAAGGGTTTTTTTTTTTTTTTTTTTTAGGGTATTTTGGTGGAGAAAGACTCTGAAAACTGGGGAGGGAGGAGAGAAAACCAGGATGCAGAGTATGGGGTTTAATTTGAATCTTAAAGGATTCTAAACAGTAGAGGTGAGGCTGAAGGGCATTCCTGGAATGGGGACCAATGGGATAATTAGTACAAAAGCATGGAGATGGGAGATGGGCGACGGAATACAAACTAGACCAGTTTGACCAAAACATCAAGGGCATAGGAGGGCATGTTAATGTAGAATGTGGCTGCAAAAGCAGAATGAGATTAGGTTGTGCAGGGCTCATGTTTGTGATCCCAGAAGCAATAGAAAGCACTGGAGTTTATTGAATCCTCCGGAGTGATACGGGCAGATCTTAAGGAAAATGATGTTGGCAACTGTGTGGAGACTGAGCAGGGCGAGGAAGAGGGTGAGGCAGGAAGGCCTGCTCACTGTGGGGTCCGAATCTAAGCCGATTCTCTCCAGAGCCCCTTAATCTGGAGGACCTAACAAAGGTGGGTCAGAGGCCCAGGGCTCCCAGACACTGTGGGGTCCGAATCCAGGCTGATTCTATCCAGAGCCCCTTAATCTGGAGGACCTGACAAAGGCGAATCGGAGGCCCAGGGCTCCCAGACACTGTGGGGTCCAAATCCAGGCTGATTCTCTCCAGAGCCCCTTAATCTAGAGGACCTGACAAAGGTGGGTCAGAGGCCCAGACTGTGGGGTCTGAATCCAGGCCGATTCTCTCCAGAGTCCCCTAATCTGGAGCATCTGACAGAGTTGGGTCAGGGCTCCTGGGTCAGAGCTCTCCAAGCGTGGCCAGAACCTCCTCGGAGGGGCCTTCAGAATGGACCAGTGGAGCGGAAGAGCAAAGGTCAGAGGCTCGGAGGGATCAGAGGCAACGAGGCAGGCAGCATCTCTACTCCCAGCCAGACTCTGATGTTATCCAACATGACGGCTCAAGAGTATTTTTAGAAAGCTTTGCCCTCCCCCATGCCTGAAGTGGAAGCTGATTTGATGAAAAAGTGGAGTGATCTCTGCTTGGTCTGATAGATAACTAGAAAAAAGGGGGTGGGGGAGAGACCTAAAAGTAAACACTCCCTTGGATTTCTTTTTACTCCACTCAACTCTTTTTTGCTTTCAGCGCCAGTGAGTGGGGTCAGCTTGCCAGTCGCCTATGGGCTCTGATTTAGGAGTGGGTGGCAGGTAGAACCTGTCTGCCCAAAATTTTCTCTCCCACTGGCTGCTACAGTGCCTGAATTCCACTATTAAAATTTCATTACTTCAAGGCTTAGAGGTTTTTTGGCTTTCCCAGAGTCCCCTGTGAGATGCTAATACCCCTGGGAAGCAGAGCATCTTAAACCATATTCAGCTAACAATTTAGTGTGGATTAATTAGGAGTTGACTGAGAAAAAGACCCCACCATGGGGCATGGGACTGATGCCAGAGTGTGGAGGGAGGGTGAAAGGGGCAAGGATTAATTATTAAATTTCCCAACAAGCATTTATCGGGACATGCATGTTCACATAGTGTCACCTCAGCATTCTTCCACCATTTCCAAGTCATTTCTCCAGCATAGTGCCTTCAGGTAAATGCCCCAGACTAGATGGGAAATGTAGTTACAATAAACACCTACTGAGTGCCAGACACTGTGTTAGTGCTAATCAATCAGTGCTATCCATAGAACCTGGCACATAGTAGAAACTTAATCAATGTTTATTGATTGATAGATTAGCACTAACAGTGTCTGTACCCAGAAGGTGGAGATTGACTGTGACTGATTACAAAAGGAGATTGAAAACAGTTCCTGGCCACAAGGAGCTTCCAATTTATTGGGGGAGACAATAAACAAGGAGATACAAGCAAGTTAGATAGAAAATAATAGAGGGAAAGCTCTGGAATTAAGAGGATTTGGGGAAGGCTTTCCTTAGGAGGTGAGATTTGAGGGGGAAAGCCGGGAAAGTCAATAGGCAGAGATTAAGAGTAAGAGTCATCCAGACATGGCCAGAGTAAATGTCCAGAGAAGAGACATGGAGTGTTTTATTTGTAGAAAGTGCCTATTCTCAAGGAGTTTATAGAACATGTGTATCCAGAAGCATGTACAAAATAAACACCAGGGGGATTTAGGAGGAGGGAAGTATTCACTGGGAAAAGACTTCTCACAGAGAATAGTTCTTTTTTTAAATAATAGATTTTTATTTTTAAAATACATGCAAAGATAGTTTTCAACATTCACCTTTGTGTTCTAAATTTTTTCTCTCTCTCCCTCCCTTACGCCCACTCCTCTTCTAAACAGCAAGTAATCCAATATTTGTTAAACATGTGCAATTCTTCTATACATATTTTTACATTTATCCTGCTACACAAGAAAAAATGAGATTAAAAAGGGAAAAAATGAGAAAGAAAGTGAAAAGCAAGCAAACCACAACAAAAAAGCAAACCACAACAAATTCTATGTTGTGATCCACACTGTGTTCTCTCTCTAGATTCAGATGGCTCTCTCCATCACAAGACCATTGGAATTGGCCCGAATCACCACATTGCTGAGATAAGTCCATCAGAATTGATCATCACATAATCTTGCTGTTGCTGTGTACAATGTTCTCTTGGTGCTGCTCATTTCACTCATCATCAGTTCATGTCAGTCTCTCCAGGCCTCTCTGAAATGATCCTGCTGATCGTTTCTTATGGAACAATAACATTTCATAACATTCATAGGCCCTGAGTTATTCATCCATTCTCCAACTGATGGGCATCCAGTCAGGTTCCAGTTTCTGGCACTACACAAAGAGCTGCCACAAACATTTTTGCACATGTGGGTCCCTTTCCTTCCTTTAAGATCTCTTTAGATACAGACCTAGATCACAGGGTGTGCACAACTTGAGGACCCTTTGGACAGAGTTCCAAATTTTAAGCCGAGCCTTGAAGTAAAGGAGATCTGGAAGTGGCCAGTGCACCATGGAGTGCTGTGGATAAGACCAGATCCACTGGGCCCTGGGAATAGAGAGGGTCCCTAAAAAAGAAGTCAGGTCCAAGACAAAGGCTGAGGACTTTACCATTTTGCTAAATGAAAACTGGTTTCCAATATTCACCCCAGGCTTTCACCAGGTATCCCTGAACCTTCCCAGACTTCGATTCCTCTGTCTGTAACATGGAGCCAAAATAGGAAGCTGGACCACAGCTATAGAAAATCACTTAGGTTCTGAAATCCAGGATATGGCTCCATGAGGAAGCAGTTACCTCCGGCCCTCCCAAACAACCACCCTCTTGAGACCAAGAATTAATTCCAAATGCCAGCCATTCCTGACCCAGAAGTCATCAGCAGGTGATGGGTGTGAGTGATCACCCCACCTTCCCCCTTCCCCCTCCCAGGTATGCTAGAAATGAAAAATGTCAGTTCCCTGGAAGCAGGGGAGCCCTCTTAAAACCTTATTGCTCCCTTGGTATCCAATACAAAGTGGGCCACTCAATTTACCCTAAATGGACACTGTTCCCTTGGTGCCATTACTTCATCTCCTCAATTAGACTTCAAGCTTGTTAAATATAATAAATTGTGTCTTTTCCTTCATTCTTTTTATTAGAGAAGTGACTTGGTAGAGGAAGAAGTGTCTGAAAAGGAGTTAGGGAGCCCCACCTGAGACATTTTCTAGTTATGTCACTATGGCAAATTATTTAATTTTTCATAATCTGCAAAATGGGGATGATGATTATTCCTATAGTACCTATGTTTCAAGGTTTGCTTTAAGGATCAAAAGAGAGATAATGTGTTAAAAAATACATTGTAAATCTTAAAGCAAGGTAGAAATACTGGCTGTTCATCAAGGAATGAATATTTGTTAAAAACCTTCTATGAAGCAAATGCTATTATCAAAGTATAAAAAGAAAAAGAATGCAAGTTCATGGTTACCCTGCTTTACAGGGATGGGAATACATTGGTGATCAATACAAACCTTTTTCATTGAATTGAATTTAAATTTTCTAAATTGTTGAATGACAGAATTAAGGTACAAAGAATCTCAGTGGGTTAAAACAATGGGCCAGGTTTGCTTACAGATGAAAATCAGCAGAGGTGAACATGAAGTCCTAAACTTAGGTTTGAAAAGTCAACAACAGGCAGAGAAGGAGGGAGACCTAGATAGAAAGAAGCTCATATAAAAAAGAATTCGGGGTTTTAATTGTTTAAAATGAGTTAGGAAAGGTGGTAAAATATGAGAATAGTAAGTTTTGGAGAGGTTTGGGGAAGATCAGAATGCTAGGCCATTGATATGGAGATATGAGTCGGGTATAACCATTCTGAAAAGCAATTTGAAATTATGCAAATAAAGGGACTAAAATTCTCCTGTTCTTTGATGCAGAGACTCCATTCTGAGTTTATATCCCAAGAAAGAAAAAAAGAACCATGTAGTTTATATCCCAAGGAAGAAAAAAAGGAAAAAATAGCCATGTAGACCTAAATATTTCTAGTATCCCTTTTTTGACAGCAAAAATTTGGAAACAAAGTCAATGCCCATTGATTGACACATGGTTAAACAAATTATGATAGATGAGTGTAATTGAATATGACTACACAAAAATGATAAATGTGATGTATATAGAGAAACATGGAAAAATTTACATGAACTAATTCAAAATAAAGTCACTAGAGTCAAAAAAAAAACACAATATAAATGGAAAGAATAACCATAAAAAATTCAAGTGGATGCTATAAAATTATAAATATAAATTAAAAATTATAAATATAAAATTGCCTTTGGAGGGGAGGTAAATCTCAGTATCTTGTATAGTATTGTTACCTCCTACTAGGTCACCAACCTATTCCCCAAAACTGTTGTTTAGAGAAGTGACCTGTTTGACCTAGTAACTGCCAGGTGTTTGCCAGCACCTTCTCAGTAGTCACAACTACTGAAGACCCAGAAAAGAGTTTCATCTCCAAAGTCCTTTGCACTGTCAAATGATTCAACATGAGATACAAATATGATTTTATCCATAGAAATTAAATTTTAAAAGATACAGTATGATCTCTTTTGTATCTGTACTTCAAAGACCACTAGGCATTTACATTTGACTTATGGATAAAACCTCATGTGTTGCCTGCTAAATGTGAGCCTCTTAAGAACAGAGACTGTCTTTTTTTTTACTTGTGTCCCAGGCCTTGTACAAAGAAATAAATAAATGAATCTTTCTTCATTAATTTATTATTCATTCATTTAAAAAAAAACAACTTTATTATCCTCGTCACCTAACTTTATTATCCCCTCAAGTTATTGTCTCTGTATTTATTTCATTTCCTAACCAGACTTCTAGAAAAAGTTCCCGATTTTCTTACCACTCACTAACTTCCCAAACCCTTATAAATTGACTTCCAAACTCAATATTCAACTGAAAATGCTCTCTTCAAAATCACAAATAATTTCTTTATTTCTATATCCAATCACCTTTTTTCAGTTCTTATTTATTTTTACCTTCTGAAGCTGTTAACCATTCCTTCCACCTAGATACTTTCTCCTCTCTTCCCAAAAATGGTTGTCTTCTTCCCTGTCAGATTGGTCTTTTTCAGTCTCTCTTACAGAATCACCATTCATGTCCGCAATTCCTTGTATATGAATAAATCCCAAGGCTCTGTCCTGGGCTCTCCTCTTTTCCATTTACTCTCTCAAAGATCTCATCAGCTCCCAATTATCCAACCTTCAGCCTTTATTATTCTTCTGAACTACAATCCAGCATCACTAACTGCCTACTAGATACCTCAATTTAAAGGTCCTGTAGGTATCTCACACTCAGCACATTCAAAGTGGAACTTATTCTCTCTCTTTAGCTTACTCCTCTTCTTATCATCCCTTTTTCCATCAAAGGCTCCACCCAGACCCATTATCTAAGATTATCCTCCATTCTTCACTCCCATTTATCCTCAGTATCCAATCAACAGCCCAAAATTCTACCTCCACACAATCTCTTGTATGTATACAATATCTCTTGAATTTCCTGAACCCGTACCATAGCTATCTTCACTGATTTATCATTCCTTGCTCAGACTACTCCAATAACATCCCAGGTAGTCTCCTCAACTCTCTAGTCTCTTACAAACCACCCTCCAAACAACCACGAATCTGAACTATTAACCCAAAGGAGATATGATCGTGTCACTCACTTACTGAAGATATTTAACTGATTATTGCCTCTGAGATAAATTAAAAGTCCTCTGGCATTTAAAGCCCTCAACAATTTGGCTTTAGCCTATCTTTCCAGGCTGCTTACATATTATTCCCTAGATGTTCTCTAGATTTTGGTCTACTTGCTGTTCCTTTTACATGACATTCCATCATCTGTTCCTATGCTTGGAATGTACTTCCCTCTCCACCCCTGCCTCTTGGGACTCTGAGTTCCCTTGAAGGTTCAATTCAAGTGTCATCTTCTTCTAGAGTCTTTGCTGAGTCTCTAAATTTGCTTCTCCCAGATTGCTTTGTATTTATTTTTACATGTATTTTGGTTACTTATCTGTGTACATGTGGTTTTCCTTTCCTCCCAGTAGAACGAAAAATCTATTAGGATAGGGATTATTTCATTTTGGATTTTGTATATATATACTATATGTCTTTGTATATATGATATATATACTATAATAACAAATACTTAATAGATGTTTATTGAATTGAATTGAACTTAATTGAATAAGATCATACTCATTTTCTTATCCAGCATCTAAGACACAATGTTCTTATCATCCATAAGAAAAATAAAGCAATTATAAGCTCTTCTACCTTTATCTCTCTCAAATATGATTGCTCTTATCACCCACTATAATAAAAATGACCCTTATCATTCTCCATGCTACAGGAAAAACTCAATCCTAAACCATATCCTCTGCCTTTCAGAAAAGACCAAGTCAAATTAAAACATCACAAAATGAGAATGGAGTGGTTTTCTTCTCCATATCCCATCAGCAACATGAATCCCCTCTACAGCATTCCTAATAAGTGGTCATTCATTTTTCTTGGACAAAGTCCAGCTCTGAGGAGCACACCACCTTCAGAGACATTATGTTCTACTGTTGGACAGCCCCCATTATCAGAAAGTTCTTTCTTAGACTGAAATCTGTCTCTCTGCATTTAGTTTTGGTCTCACCATCTGGAGCCAAACAACATAACTCTAATTTATTTTGCACATGACAGCCTTCATATGTATACCTTCCCTCTGCTTCCCCCATTAATCTTTTCTTTTTAAAATTGAACATCCCCTTCCTCATAGGGCATAGTTTCAAGTTCTCTCTAGTCTGTTGTTATTCCACTCTTTACTGGTTTATTCTCTTCTTACTATAAATATATTCAGATGCCCAGTTCTAAAAATTTCTGGATTCTGATGCCCCTTTGGATTTTTTGTCTTATTTCTCTTGTAAAAGGATTTAAACCTAGAAGGAAACCAGAGATCATCATTACTCTAAACTAATTCCCAATATCCAGTTCCCACCAGGTGAAGGAACTGGTGGGAACCATTGTCAGCTAGATGCTAAGCTACAGATCCCTACTTTTGTTGGAGGTATCCCAGAGCCCCATTTCACACTAACCCTTGAACCTACTTACCCTCCTAGTCATAGCCTATCAACCCTACTACCCCTCCCAAAAGTTCCAGAGACCTTGCCATCTGCCCTGCTGCTTTCTCTGACTAAAATTTCCATCTGTCACGAGCTATGAATTCTTCTTTATGTGTAGTCTTCCCCAGTTAGAATGTAGGCTCCCTCAGAGTACTAGCATAATTTTCTACTTGTATATTTAGTACTTAGTTCACTGCTTTGCACATTACAAATGTTTAAACATGTTTTCCATTTTCATTGGAGGCATTGTGTATAGAATGCTGGGCCTGGAATTAGGAAAATATGAATTCAAATCCATTCTCAGACACTAATGAGCTGTGTCACTTTGCACAAGTCTCTTACCATCTACTTCAGTTTTTTCACCAATAAATTGAGAATAATAATTGAGACACTTACCTCCAAATGAGATAGCTGGAAAGAACTATTTTGCACACTTTACAGTATTCTTATGAATGATAGCTGTTGTAGCAGATGTATTTGAGTCCTAGTCCAGAATTTTCATTCACTTCAAAAAGGAGAGGCTTTTATTGCCTTCATTTCCCTACTATCAACTCATACCCTAACTGAAATGAAGGCTCCACTGCCATCTCATTCTTGAAACTGTGTACTCAAAGGGATATCCCCCTTATTGTGAAATACAGCAACATTTTCTCAGTCATCCTTTTTGACTTCTCTGCAACAATTGATGCTATTGGCATTCCTACCCAGAGCCACATCCTTCCCCAAATTAATATGGTTTCACACCTTGTTTTCTGCAATATTTCTCTCTCCTCTTATCTGTTTGACAGTTCCTCTTCTGTCTCCTTTGTTGATTCTTTCTGCTTTCTGTTTAAATATGGTTCAAGAGTTTATCCTTTCTTCCCTTCTTCTCTCTTCCCCATTTTTTCCTCTTTATCTCTCTGAGTCTGTTTTTTGTTCTAAACTCATATCTTCCCAGCTTCAAAGATCACTTTTAGATTTATGACATTCAGATTTATTTCTATACTTCTTTGCTTCAGCTATCCAATATCTGGAGATCCTACAAACACTTCAAATTTAACTTGGTCAAATTGTACTCCTAATTTTACCTTATTAAGATTTAAACCTCGTCCTCCTGCAATTGTTTTCTGTTAGTAGTGCCCCAATCTCCCCAATCACTTGTATTTGAAATCTTAATAATGGGTGGTGGGTGTGCTGGTTCCAAACCATTCCTCAATCCAATCCATTTAGCCACCAAAATGATTTTCCTAAAATGTACGTCTGATCATGTCACCTCCTTAATCAATGAAGTCTAGTGGCTTCCTATTGTTCTCAGGAGCAAATTTAAAATGTCCTGCTAGCCTTCTTCTACCTTTACAATCTGTTTATGCTTTACCCCCACCCCACCCCAATACATACTCTTGAATCCAGTGATACTGGTCTCCTGACTGGTCCACAAACCAGATACTTTTTATCTCTCAGCTCTGGACATTTTCTCTGAAATTCCTGGAATGCTCGTCCTAATCTGCTCCAACTATGGGGCTCTCTGGCTTCCTTTAAGTCTCAACTAAAATTTTATCTTCTATAGGAAACCTTCCTTAACCCCTCCTAATTCCAGTGCTTTCCCTTTTAAAAATTATTTCCTATTTACATTGTATATAGCTTGTTTTGTAAATATTTGTTTACATGTTTTCTCCCCTAATAGACTGTAAGCTCCTGTAAGGCAGGTTCTAGCTTTTGCCTTTTTTATCCCAAGTCTTTAGTACAGTGCCTGACACATAGTATGGCTTAATAAATATTTATTGAATTGAATCAAATTAAAGTTTTGATTCTGCCCTCACCCTTTTCCTACTCCAAAGAGCTGTTCATTTTTTCTGATTCCATCTCATGAAATTTCTTGCATTGCTTCTGTCCTTACCTTTTTCATTGCCACCAGATTAGTTCTGGCTCTTGCTTTTTCTCTCTTAGACTATATCAATAGCCTCCTAACTCATCTTCATGCTACTATTTTTTTTCCTCTCCCTAGCCCCATAGTATGTTCTGTGCATGATTCCGCAGTGGCTAGTGGCTAGAAAAAGGAATTGCTAAACACTGTGGAAAATACTATGCTCAGCTCTGGGAACACAAATACAACACAACTCTCAAGGGGTTCCCATTTTCATGAGTGAAACAACACATGCAGGAGCCTTCAGCTGCAAGTCAGATGGAGAGACCCATGGTCCTTAGCAAAGCAGATGGCAATGCATTGTTTTTAATGTCATTTCTATTGATAAAATTATATCTGTCCATAATGTTGAATCATCTGATAGAATAAGACCTGAACATAAAAGTTCACTCCAGAAAAAAACCTAAAAAGTAAAAAAAGGGATTCAGTAAAACTCTTCAACACATTGGTCAATCCTGACAATATATGCAATATTCTACACCTATAGCCTCCTTGTCTAGAGGGAGAAGGAAGTGAACTGTATTTTCTCACCTCCAGGACCAAGTCTTTTAGTCATTATAATTATACAATACTCAATTCATTGTTTTTAGAAATTGTATTTCAAAAGATGACTTGTACACACTTGGAAAAGGAAGTCGTGGTTACCATATGTCAGCCTAGGTTCACTAAGCACAAGTCAGTCAGACCAGAGTAACCTCATTTCCTTTTTTTGTTAGGTTAAGAGGTTAATAAGTTGGAGGAAAGTTTAGAAACAGGTGTGGCTACTGAAACTAAGCTTTTAAAATTGAAGTTTTCTAATTTCTTCTAGAACTCAGCCCTCTATCCAGATAGAAGCCATTTGAGCATTATTGTTTAGCATTATTCTTCATGGAGTATTATTTATAGACACTAGGGTTTTTAAAATGTCTGACATCTAATCTGAGTTAGATTTTACTTACATTAACTTTTTAAGCAGGAGTACCACTAAGTCTACTGAAGGGAAAATGAGACATACAGAGAAGAAATATAGTCACCTAAGTGATGTGAGGAGAGACTGATGGTCCTAGAGTAGGAATATCTATATTCAAATCCAGTCTCTGATGCATCCTGGCTGTGTGACCTTAGGCAAGTCACTGTAATCACTCTATGTCTGCCTCAGTTTCCTCATCTGTAAAATGGGGCTAACAGTCACAGCACTTACCTCACAGGATTATTATGGGGATAAAATGAAATATTTGTATTTTGCTAATCTTAAAGCACTATATAAATGTGAACTATTATTACTCTACTACTATTATTATTATTTAGCAAACTAATAGTCAGTGAGCTTGATTTCAATTCTTGGGAAAATTGCAGAGCATAAGAAGAAAAGGATGGCGTTGATCACAGGAGTGAGCGTGTCTTAATCAAGAAAAAGTCCTGCTAGTCTGATCTTGTTTCCTTTTGTGACAGATAGCTCAGAGAAGGGTTATAGATAAAGTTTCTCTAGGTGGTGGTACGGTGTTTGATTACATTTACTATTCCTATGGAAGAGATGGCGATCTGTGCGCTACATCCGAGCGATTAGATGAGTCAGTAACTGGTTAGATAGCCAGACTAAAAGAAGAACTACTCATGGTTCCGTGTCAGTTTGGCAGGTGGTCTGGGAACACCCCAGGGATCTGCGCTTGCCCCTGTGCTGTTGGATATTTTTCTCAGTGACTTGAATAAAAGCATAGACAGCACACAAACAAATGAACTGGATGACACAAAACTGGGGGGAGTAGTTGATATACTGGGTAAGAAAGTAAGAGATCCTGACCAGCTATTGTCAAACTCGGAGAGAAACAGGGGTCACCAACTTACAAAGGTTCTCTGTGGGCTGCAGATTGCCATAGGTCACAAATGTTGTATATTTATTTTTTGTTATTACATCAACACATTAAAAAAAGGAATTACATTTTAACATGGTCTAGACTGCCCTCGGGGGTATTGTGGGGCACTTGTCTTGGGGGGTTGCAGCTTTAACACTTCTGGGCTGCAGCATGGGTCTTACCTGGTTAGGACTGAATGTAAGATGGATTGAAGGAGGTGACTTCAGAAGCACAAGGTGGAGGAGACGCGTCTAGATAGACAGCTGTCTATCTGAAAAGGACGGGAAGGTTTTCAACATGAGCCAGTATGGGAACTAAAAAACTCACGTAATCTTGAGCTACATTAAAAGTAGCTTAATGGAGAGGTCCCAGGACTGTTGCACCATGCCCTGTTCACTCTCCATGGGAACACCAGGTTCGTGTTTAGGAAAGGCATTGAGAAGCTGGAGAATGTCCAAGGAGGCAAAGGATGGCAAAGGGCTCCAAACATGTCTGAGTGCCAAACAAAGTCATCAAGGATATTTAGTGGGGGGACATGGCGGCTGTCTTCGAATTCCCAAAGCTGCTGGATGGAAGATGGATTTGTCTCATTCTATTGTCCTCAGGAAGCAGGAGTTGGAGCAAGGACTGAAAGCCAAAGGGGCCGGGAAAACTTCCTTATTATTTTTACTCTTGTTCAGTTGTTGTTCAATCATGTCTTACTCTTTGTTTTTTTGTATTTTGTGTTTTTTTTTTTTGGTTTTAGCATTTGGTTATTTCTGAAGTGTAAATGTTCATTCTTTTTTTTTTAATGCAGGAAAGATTTATTTCTTACATTCTTGCAATAATGGGTACCTAGGTTAGTAGACACACCTTTGAAACTCCAAAGGCAGCATTTTATTTCCTTTCCTGAAGCACAAATTCCTCCCCTGTTTCCCCATTAATTGGCTGTTACAGAAGTTACACAATATGAATCTCTACCCCTCATTCCATAGCCAGTCCCTGCCCAAAGGAACTTACATTCTAGAAGGTGAAAGGTAGCACAGGTAGGCCAGGGGTAAAGAACAAAAGATTCTTCAAAAAGCACTTATTAATCACTGTGCAAAACAAAGGATTTTTTTATTAATTGTAACTTTTTATTGACAGAACCCATGCCTGGGTAATTTTTTACAATATTATCCCTTGCACTCACTTCTGTTCCGACTTTTACCTTTCCTCCTTCCACTCCCTTCCCCTGGATGGCAAGCAGTCCTGTACATATTAAATATGTTATAGTATATCCTAGATACAATATATGTGTGCAGAATGTTCATCTTTTTTTTTTAAATAACTTTTTATTTTTCCAAATATGTGCAAAGATAGTTTTCAAATTCACCTTGCAAAACCTTTTGTTCCAAAATTTTCTTCTTCCCCCTGCCCCATCCTCTCCTATGGACAGCAAGCAATCCAATATAGGTTAAACACATTCCCACATTCGTCATGTTATGCAAGAAAAAAAGTGTCTGACTCTGTGTGACCCTATTTGGGGCTTTCTTGGCAAAGATATTGGAGTGGGTTGCCATTTCCTTCTCCAGCTCATTTTACAGATGAGGAAACTGAGGCAAACTAGTAGTAGTAGCAGCAGCAGCAACAGTAATAGTAATAGTAGTAATGATTGTGGAGTAACAGTAGTGGTAATGGAGGAGGAGGAGGAGGTGCTGGTGGGGTGATGGTGATAAATTCTCACTGGTAATAGCAGTAGTAATAATGATAATGGTAGTAATGGTGGTGGGGGTAGTAGTAATGGGGTACTAGTAATGGCAATGGTAATAGTAGTAGTAATGGGATACTAGTAATGGTGGTAGTATTCATAGGACAGGTGGTAGTGGTGGTACTAGTAATAGCAGAGATAGTAGTATTAATAGTGAGAGTGGTAGTAATGGGCTAGTAGTAATGGCAGTAATAGTAGTAGTAATAGTGATAATGGTAGTAACAGCAGTGGTAGTAGTAGTGATAGTGATAATGGTAGTAATGGTGGGGGTAGTAGTAGTAATGGGGTACTAGTAATGGTGGTAGTAGTCATAGGACAGGTGGTAGTGGTGATACTAGTAATAGCAGAGATAGTAGTATTAATAGTGATAGTGGTAGTAATGGGGTAGTAGTACAGTGGCAGTAATAGTGGTAGTAATAGTGATAATGGTAGTAATGGTGGGGGAGATAGTAGTAATAAGGGGATACTAGTAATGGTGGTAGTAGTCATAGTACAGGTGGTAGTAGTGGTACTAATAATGGCAGTGGTAATAGTAGTAATAGTGATAATGGTAGTAATGGTGGTGGAGGTAGTAGCAGTATAGAGAAACAATAGTCCTTTCCAAGACCTTTTTACTGTCCCTGTTGGGGGAAGGAGTGGAAAGGGGGTTGCCACAGACAAGCCCGCCAGTCTTGGTCATGGGCAGCGGGACTTCCCACCCTGGCCTTCCCTTCCTCTCCACCCCCCCATAGCTACGGTGGCTGAGCATTACCGGGGGGTAGTAATGGGGGTCCTGCTCACGCCCCATGGGAACACCACCCAGGCACTCCTGGTACCCGGCTCAGCCCTCCGGTCCACGGGATACTTGCTGTGAGAGTCAGAGTACAGAGGGGGGCCGGCTTGACTTGGGGGGCTGCGGAGTGAGGGCATTCCTGTGTGTGGAGGCCATGTGGGCAAGAGCCAAGCAGAAGCACTCGCTCCCTGGGGAAGCTTCAGGGTGAATGGCCCCAAGGGCTGGGGGGGCAAGTCCAGGAGCTGGGGAAATGCCCGTCCCAACTGTGCTTGGAGACTGGAATATCTCCACAGCATCAGAAGCATCCTAGTGGTTCTGGGCAAGACCTCTCCGTCCCTTTCTGTCAGTGGTGACCCCGCTCCAATCCCTCACTAAGGGAACGTGGACCAAGGTGGGTCACTGATAGGACGGAACTCATTCTCTTAACTTCTCCCTCACGTCTTCTCACTATGGTGGGTGTTTCTGTACTATGTCAAATAGAAGCGATAACAGTGACCACCCTTGTGTCATTGCTGACATTGTCAGGAAGAGTTCTGGTTTATTCTAGTTAAAAATGAGGTAGCCACGCCTCCCAGGCCCGTTTTTATCCAAACTCCACAAAAAAAGACAAGAACTAGATGAATAACAAATATAATTGACAAATCTCAGTACTACAAATAACTGTACAGATCTCAAAATATCCTTGAGAATTCTGCAACTAAATTGTACTAAAAACAAAGCATTATCACAGACAATCTGTTGCCCACGATTGCCCAGACGTTATGATGATCCACAAAAATTTAAGGATGTTTTAAGCTGGCGTTGCTATCTCAAGCAAGGAAGGCAGCTGGGAGCGCAGGAGAGTGCTGGACTTAGAGTCAGGAACTCTCCTGAGGTCACATTTGATCTCAAACCCTGGGCAAGTCACTTAACTCTGTTTTCCTCAGTTTCCTCATCTGTAAAGTGAGCTAGAGAAGGAAATGGCCAACCACTTTAATATCATTTCCAAGAAAACCCCAGATGGGGTCATTAAGAATCAGACAGAACTAAAACGACTGAGCATCAACATGAAATTTAAAGAACTTTCAAACTATACAGCTTTATTAGAAGAAATCAAAATATGAAATCAGCATGAGGTTTATATCACCCCTGTCATCCTACTGTTCTTGGAATGATACTGAAAATACTTTCATAAAGCCTATACCTTTACTCTTTTATTTTAAAAAGTCATTTTATCCACCTGCATGAGTTTACAGAACAGTAAAAACATAAAAGGATACAGAAAGCATAATTATGAGTCTCAGGACTTTTTCCAGCTATTCCAGGAAGACTGAAAAAAATAAGGAAGAAGAGGAAAAAACCATGAAGGAGGAAAAAGAAAAGAGGAGGAAGTTAAGGAAATATTAAGAAATAGAAAAAAGAAGAGGAGGAGAATGAGGAGAACAGAAAAGACAGCACAGTACAATAAAACAGGGCTGGTTAAGGAGTCAGCAGACATGGAACTGTATCCTGGCCATGTTATTTACCATCTGTGATTCTCTGGGTCTCAGCTTCCTCCCCTGAAACATAAAGAAGTCAAGATGGATAAAAGTATTTTCCAATTCCAAGTCCAAAATCCTAAAAATAATCCCTACAATTTCTATGGCACTTTAAAATTTTCTTTTAAAATATTTATTTTTACCTGAATTTAACTGTCACTTCCTCCTTTCCTATTTTTTTTTTTCATTACATTCTTGACTTTTTCTTCCTCTGGATGCATTTGTTTTTAGTTTTTCTAGCTCTATAAAATAGTCCTTTGTTAGTTTGATCAGAACTGCTATAATTTTTATAGTATTTGCAGAGCTATAATTTCCTTTGATACCTTTTAGAAAATTGTGAATGTTGGGACATGATGGGCCTTTAGTGGTCATCAACAACTCATTTTACAAAAGAGGAAACTGAGACCCATAGCAATCCTGTGGGCTTATCAGAACGGGGTGAGCCTTCTCATTTGATAGATGAGGCTGAAATTTTAAAAATTTGGTTCAAGGTTGCATAGCTAGTAAATAACAAGAACAAGATTAGAACTAAGCTTTTCTGAGTTAAGTGCTCTCCTTTGACACTACATTGATAACACTCAAGGCCTCTTCCAATTCTAAAATTCTATAATTGAGTTTATACTTATGATTATAGCATTTGAAACTACATAGAGGAGCCAACTCCAACTGCTTGCAGAGAGCTGTTTGTTAAATTGCCAATGTTTACAAATCAGAACTTCATTTTTTTTTTTATTGTCTAGATTTAAGGAAGTAATGGAGAAAATGTGCATATTGCAGATGAAGTTTTAAAGTGTGGTATGAGAGGGAAAAAGATCCACATGTGCAAAAATGTTTGTAGCAGCTCTTTTTGTGATGACAAAAAAAAAAATGAAAAATGAGTAGATACTCATCAACTGGGGAATGACTGAATAAGTTATGGTATATGAAAGTAACGGAATATTATTGTTCTGTAAAAAATGATGAACAGGCTGGTTTTAGAAAGGCCTGGAAAGATTTACACGAATTAATGCTGAGCAAAACAAGAACCGGAAAACATAGTACATAGCAACAGCAAGATTGTGAGTTGATCAACTATGATGGACTTCCTTCTTCTGAATAATTCAGTGATCTAAAGCAATCCTAATAAACTCTGGCTAGAAAACACTATTCAAATACAAAGAGAGAATTATGGAGACTGAGTGTAAATCAACATATCTTATACTCATTTTTTCTTCTGTTATTATTTCTCTCCTGTTATTTGTTATGTTTTTCCCTTTTATTTTGATTTTCTCTCTCAACAAGATTCAAGAGGAAATATGTAAAAAATGAATGTAGATGTATAACAAAACAATATTGTTTCCACATGTAATTGGGGAAAAAAATTTAAAACAAAACAAAATAAGAAAAAATACTTACCAAATTATATTAAATGCAAAAGTTAGACACTCCCTGCCTTCAAAGAGCTTTCTCAGCTGGAATACTTAGACTTAAATGAAATAAGATTCATATTGTTTAAAATAAACCCATAAGTAAAAAAAAAAAGTGTGATATGATCACTTAGTTTTACCAGCAGGCTCCTGGTTACAAAGCACTGTCCCTTGAGAGTTCAGAGCAGGGAAAGGTCATTTCTCATTTTGGGGGTGAGGGTTAGGGACAAGCATCAGGGAAGATTTCAAATAGAGGACAACTAAGGAAGGAAGCTCTCTTAATCAAACTTTGAAGGATAGTAGCAGGTTTCAAGTGGACATGGTAGAAGGACTTTTTAAATGGAAGAAACAGCTGTTATTCATCAGTCCTGCCTGATCTCATTTGGGTTTTTCTTGATAAAGATCCTGGAATGATTTGCCATTTCCTTCTCTAGTTCAATTTACAGATGAGGAAACTGAGGCAGAGGATTAAGTGACTTGGCTAAGTTCACATAGCTAGGAAGTATCTGAGTTTGATCTCAGGGAGATGAGTTTTACTGTGTTCCAGGTCTGGTGCCCTGTGCATTATGATATCCCCCAGCTGCCTTAGGTCAGAGTGATAGAGATGAGAGGGTACTTAGGAGTCATCAATATCCCCATTTTGCAGATGAGGAAACTGAGCAAGGGCATAGTATCCAGAGTGTGCTGGGAGGTACATGGGAAAAGCTCTTTAGACTAATTTGACTGGAGGGAAAGTCATTTGTATAAAGGGTAGTATTGGAGGTGAAACTGGAAAAATTGCTGATAACAGCTTGTTTAAGCCCTTAATTTAACCTGTCAGCTACCTTTCCATATCATTGTAAGATACCATAAAACATTAATCCCATCCATAATGATTAGATTCTTTTGGTTTCAGTCAAAGATAGAATCACCTCCTACTCTTAGGGTTTAATTTTTTCCTGTCCTTGGGGTTCATCCTTTGGGGGATGCAGAAAGACCCAGCTTTGGAGGCAGGAACTCTTGAATTTAGGGCTTACCTCTGACACATACTGGCTATGTTACCCTGAGAGGTCACTCAGTATTCTCTGGGTCTCTTTAATATCATAAATTGCAAAGAAGGTACCATCTTGTAATGACATAAAATTAATAGTTCAGGCCCCATCCCTTTGCGGAAATCATGGCCAGCAATTACCAAGGCCCTAGACCACTGATTGACTGAAAGTTTTATAGGTAGAGAAATTTCATCTGTCACTACATCAGTCATCCATAATAAAGGAACCTCTAGGGGGAAAGGTGGCAACTGCCAATAAATCTCTGAAAACAGAGGGCTTTTAGCCAGTGTGGGTGGCAAATGAATAATTGATAAGAGCTCTGGGGGCTCTCCAAAGAGATTGCAGTGTCTCTGTGCTTTGCTCTCCCTGGGGGTGCCCTGAATTTGTGTGAGCCCCTCTTGGCTTAAGGAGCCCAGAATTCCATAAACCTCATCCATACCACAGGAAAACTTGTGGTGAGCCGAGGGAGAGTGGAACCACATGGACAAGCTCTCCTGTGGTATGGGCACAGGGAGCTGTTTAAATTCTGGGTCTCTCCTGCCAGAATCTGTTACATCCAGGAATCTTTGTCCATAAACTCCAGAGTGGGATCTAGGGGGCTGCAGGAACAAGAGGCAGTCACTCCTAGGAGTGAAGGGGAGGATGAATAGAAGGGTGAGCCACATGGCTTAAGGGATGGAGGGCCAGTCTGCCCCTGACAAGTACACATTGTGATTATGAATTCATGTAACCTCTCCGGGTCCCTGGGTGAGTATTTAAATTACAGTTGGTGATCACCATTCTCCATTGAATAGGGAGAATTTTTATGTCAGAAGTTTCCACATATTACAGATAAAGAAACTGAGACTCAGGCAAAATCCCTAATGTCACATAATGTGGGGGAGATTCAAACTTCTAATTCTCCTGTCTCCGAGCTTACTGCGCCAGAAGTAAGGCCTCCTTGGGGACTTACTAGGTGACTCCCAAATGCTAGCGTTGACTCCCTAGTGCACAATGTGGCCGGGAAACTTGAGCTACATTGTTAGAGGTCCCTTCTCACTGTAACATTATCTGTCTTAACATTCCCTGTCCTAAGGTTCTTTCCAATTCTGCTATTATCTATTCTAACATCCTATGTTCTAAGATTTCTTCTAGCTCTGATATTATCTGCTCATTCATTACAACATCATAGTGTTCTAAGGTTCCTTCCAGCTCTGATACTCATGTTTGAAGAACCTTTCCAGAGCTAACATTCTGTATCTTTTTATTCTGTATCCCAAGATCACTCTCAAGTCTTGACAGATTATGTTCTAAGGTTCCCTCCAAACTCTGGATTGGATGTCATAAAATCCCTTCCAGTGCTGACATTTTATGTTCTAAGGTCCCTTCTAAATTTTATTTTATAATATCTAATCTAGCTTTAAAGTCTACATTCTAAAATTTCTTCCAGGTCCAAGATGGTAGTTTTTTTTAATTTAAAAAATATATTTTTGATTTTTTTATTAGATAATTCCCAATTACATGTAAAGAAGTTTTTAACATTCATTTTTAAAAATTTTGAGTTCCAAATTCTTTTCCTTCTTCCTGTCTCATTCCCATCATTTAAGAAGGCAAATAATATGATGCTGATTATACATGGGAAATTATGCAAAACCTATTTCCATATTAGTCA
The DNA here is from genome assembly GCF_902635505.1 of Sarcophilus harrisii. Lineage (NCBI taxonomy): Eukaryota > Metazoa > Chordata > Mammalia > Dasyuromorphia > Dasyuridae > Sarcophilus > Sarcophilus harrisii. The sequence goes on from NC_045426.1 coordinate 53,979,126, forward strand.
TGTTGCAAAAGAAAAACACACAAAAACAAGAAAATAAAGTAAAAAATACATGTGTGTATATATATGTTTTACCATGCATAACATATATATTGGATTACTTGCCATCTAGGGGAGGGAGTGGGAGGAAGGGGGGGAATTGGAACACAAGTTTTGCAAGGATTAATGTTGAAAAATTATCCATGCATATGTTTTGAAAGTAAAAAGCTTTTATATATATGAGTGTATATGTGTGTATGTTTCAATCTGTACTCAGAGTTCATCACTTCTCTCCTTGCAGATGGGTAGCTTTGAAATTGGCTTGTATTATCATCTGGAGCAGAAGTCTCAGAACTGATCATGATAATATTGTTGTCACTACATACAATGTTTTCCTGGTTCTGCTCCCATGACTTTGCATCAGTTCATATAAGTCTTCCAAGTTTTTCTGAAACCATTCTCCTTGTTATTTCTTATAGCATAATAGTACTTCATCACAATCACAACTTGTTGAGCCATTCCTCAACTGATGGACATCCTTTCAATTTTCAATTTTTTACCTCCACAAAAAATTGCTATAAATATTTTTGTACAAATTAATTCTTTTCCCTTTTCTTTTATCTCTTTGGGATAGAGACCCAGACATGGTATTGTTAGGTCAAAGGGTATGTACTATTTTATAACCCTTTGGGCCAGAACAAAATTAAAATGAAGAAGTGAAAGACATCACAGTCCGGGTTTTATTATGTACATATTCCAGCAGTCAAACATCCTTGGTCCTCTTTTGCTTACATTTGCTCAACAGTTAAAATCTCACTATTAAAAGGTTCAATCCTTTATGTAAATAAAGTGACTACAACATCTATAACCTTTTACCCAGAGATTCTATGCTGGTTTTATACTGCAAGGAGGTCATTGATAAAAAGAAAGCCTCCACAGTCACCAAAATATTTATAGCAGCACTTTTTGTGGCAGCAAAGAACTGGAAAACAATCAATCGGTGTCTATCGACTGAAGAATGGCTAAACAAATATGAGGGAAATGGAACATTATTGTGCTGTAAGAAACAGTGAACATAATCAGTATAAAGAAGCAAGGAAAAAGTGAGTTGAGGCAAAGTGGAGTTAACCGAGTGAAGAAAATGATATACAAATGACTACAGAAAAGTAAATAGAAAGAGCAATAATCATAAAACAATAAAAAAATAAATGTTGCAAAATGACAAAGGACAGGATTAATCTTAAAAATGGGATCTGAGATGTTATCAGTCCTCCCGCCTTTGCTGAGGTTAGAGACCTTGCCTATATTGTTAGATTTTTTTCAGTATATTAATAGTTAATACTGATTTTTTAAATCCTTTCCTCTGCCCTTTAAAAAAAAATCTTGCTCCAAAGCACAACTTTCTGGGACAGAAAGGATGAGGGATATGATAAGAAATTTAGGCTATATAAAAAACAAAAAGATATTAGTAAGTTTTACTATTTTTTCTCCAAGACTTTCCTTTCTATGGAGAATAACAGAGCTCAGAGATGACAGGGCCTCTAGAAGTCATAGGAAGGAATCATGCCCCCTCTAAATGAGAGCCCTGAGGCAAAATCCTGTTGCCCTCCCTAGTTATGGAAAGTTAGGAAAGTTTTAAGGGTGTGTGTGTGTGTGTGTGTGTGTGTGTGTGTGTGTGTTTGACTAACAGTCTAGATAATCACAGGGCTTCTTTGACCCTTGAATAAAAGGCCTTGAATCTGGGAGGGTCAGGGAGGGTCAGGGAGGAGCAGAAAAAAGGGAAGAGGAACTTTTTGTTCCAAAATCATGTGATGATAGCTTGGGCTCCCAGTTCCCCTTGTTAGGGTTGAGGCAGCTGTAGGGTGACTGGGTTTATAAAGTTTCCAAGGAAACCTAAACTGAAGTTAACTGGGTCCCTCCCTCTCAACTCATGATACCCACCTTCCCTAACTGAGGCTATGGGCAAGAATTGGAAAAGATCAAGGCTGTAGTGAAATTCAAATGAAATCAGGGACAGAAAGAGCTTTGCAAAGCTCTCTATAAATGCCAGTTTTTATTACTATTATTCTCCAGTCAGATGATGAACTCATTCCCTAAATTTACTGAATGCTTGCTGAACTCAGTATTTATGGCGCAAAACAGTTGGGATTGGGATTGGGAAATGTTTAACAACTAGATTCCCTCCCTCCATCTCCAAAAATATATGCACACACTTTTTAAAAAAGTTAATCTATATTATTAACACTTTCTTCTTAACTCTAGAAAATCCACAAAATAATGTCATACCCTGATTTATAGTGATTAAGAGTTTATGAGATGTAAAAGCTCACATTGAAAATTGAGCAATTAGCTCTCACAATTAATTTAAGAGGAATATTGCCCTGTTCTTTGGAAAAGCTGGCAAAGAAGGGAAAAAAGGAGAACATTTCAGTACTGAAGGGAATCAAAGAAAAGAGTAAAAAGAAAGGAAAGATGCCTAAAGGACCAGTCTCGGAAATAAGTATCCACAGCAGCCAAAAAAATAGGCAAGAGATATTAAATGGGAGAATAGTCAACCGTATTATTAGATGGAGGCCAGAGCCACAACTAGGCACTTTGACACCTAGTGCATATTCAGTTGTGAGGACAGAGTGCCCTTGCCCACATTCAAGAACTGTCTAAACAGGTTTCATTTCTGGAACATCAAATAAAAGGGATGTCTTCATACTTTATTTGACAAGGAGACTGTGGGAACTAAGCTAGAAGGTGGATTGCTGTAAGACTGTGTCCCTCACTTTCCCTCTTGGGGAAATAAATGAATGAAAAAGCATTTATTAATCAAGCCTTTACTACATTCCAAGAATTTTTCTGAGCTAGGATACAAATAGGAAAGGGAGACAGTCCTTGCTTTCCAAGAACTCACACTTTAATTGAGAAGAGACAGAACATAAAGGCAGCTTCAGCTTCAGGGTGAGTGGGAAAAGTTGGAAGTGAGAAAGGTGTAATTGCAGGACAGATGGCAAGTCCCAGAGATCTGTAGAGTACATTGACAGATCAGGTGATAGTATCTGATAGTCTGCCGAGGTTAAAGTTTGATGATCTTATCAATATAATATAATAATAATAATGATATAATCTTATCAGAAAAGATATAATTGGTGACTCCTAGCTCATCTAACAAGTTTGGGTGCAGTTAACTCTACTTTTCATGGTGGGGATTACTTTGCTTCAGTTCATAAAAGTTTTCCCATGCATCTCTCTATGTTTCATATTAATTATTTCTAACAGTGGAGTAATATTTAATCATACTAATATATCACCATGTATTTATTCAGGTTCCAGTTGTTGGGCATCTACTTTGTTTCAAGTTCTTGACTACTATAAAATGCTATTATAAATATTTTGGTAAATATGGATCTTTCTCTTAATTACTGGTCTCTTTAGAGTATAAACCTGGTAATGAGAGAAAAATTAGCTTTTTTTTTCAGTCTTTCTTTTTTTCTTCTCAAAAGTATTTTATTTTCCTAAATACATGTTAAGTTTATTTTTTTAATTTTCAAAACATATACATAGATAATTTTCAACATTCACCCTTGCAAAACCTTGTGTTTCAATTTTTTCTCCCTCCCTTCCCCCAATCCCTCCTCTAGACAACAAATAATCCAATATATGTTAAACGTGTGCAATTCTTCTACACATATTTCCACAATTATCATGCTGAACAAGAAAAAGCAAATCAAAAAGGAAAAATGAGAAAGAAAGCAAAATGCAAGCAAACAACAAAAAGAATGAAAATACTATATGATGATCCACACTCAGTTCCCACAATCCTCTCTCTGGGTGCAGATGGCTCTCTTCATCACAAGACCACTGGAACTGGCCTGAATCACCTCCCTGTTGAAAATTGCCACGTCTCTCAGAAATGATCATCTTATAATTTTGCTCTTTCTGTGTATGATGTTCTACAGGATTTACTCACTTCACTCAGTTCATATAAGTCTTAAAGATATTCTTCAACATTCATTGCTGTAAGACTTTGTGTTCAAATTTTTTCTCCCTTTCCCTCTTATTTTCTCCCTCCCCAAGCAAGCAATCTGATATATATATATATATATATATATATGAAATATATGTAATCCCATCAAACATATTTCCATATTCATCAAGTTGTGCAAGAAAAATCAGACAAAAAAATGGGAAAAAATAAGAAAAAATAAAACAGATAAACAATAGCCACAAAAAAGATAAAAATACTATGCTTCAATTCCCATTCAGTCTCCATAGTTTTCTATTCTATCTGCAGGTGACTTTTGCCATCCCAAGTCTATTGGAATTGCCTCCAAACACCTCACTGCTGCAAAGAGCCATGTCCATCACAGTTGATCATCACCTAACCTGGTTACTGTGTACAATGTTCTCTTGGTTCTGCTCACTTCACTCAGCATCAGTTCATTTAAGTCTTTTCAAACTTTTCTAAAATCAACCTACTCATCATTTCTTATAGAACAATAATATTCCATTACATTTATATAGATGGCTTTTTCAGCCATTAACCAACTGTATTTTTTCTAAATCCTGAATTCCTGCACTAATCTAATGCAAGTGTATAATTTTATATTACCTGAAGAATTATGCACACCACTTACTATTTTCAAAGAGTAGAACTATCACATGAGGGCCAATTGATACCTCCCTTGCGACCCAAATATGATCTTGGGAAAATAGTAGTTTTTTCAGGAGAAAAGGATCTGAGATCATATATGTAGAAAGGACCTTCAAGTTCATCTGTCTATTATTTATTATTTTCTCATTTGAAAAATGATTAAACTTGAATCACAAGAGTGTGTTGACATAGCTCCAAAAGACTGTCACATTTTCAGGGTGAGCACTTATACCCAGACATCTGGAAATTATACAAAACAGGACTTCATTTGTTGATTGCCTAGACTTAAGAAGGTGATAGTGAAAATGTTAATAATGAGGTTAAAGTGTTTCCTGCATACATTTTTAACTAATCAGTTGTTAAAAATCACTAGCATATCCTGGCCAGACTGGGTAAATAAGTTAAAGATAGAATAGATAGAGAGAAGTAGAATAGAGACTTGAAATATCAGTCCTCCTGACTCCAAAATCCACTGATCTTATCTCTGAATCATGAGATCTTCTAAGGGAAGTCTATCCCTTCTAAGAGAGTATATTCCCTCCAGGGCATCATGGAGAAGGGAGAGCCTGAAGAGCAAAGCTCTAGTGCCTTTATGGTAGCCTTCTTCCCTTGGAGGGAGGGTGTCTAAGATGGAAGACCATGAATTGCTGAGACAAAAGGTTGTACCATAGAGAGGAAATTTGCCCTCAAATGCTGGTGTCCTGAGCCAGGAAGATCCGAGTTAAAATCCAGACTCAGACACACATTAGTTGTGTGATCCTGGTTAAGGAAATGGTAAAACACTGCAGAATCTTTCCCAAGAAAACCCCACAGATAATATTATTATCCTATGGTTCATAGTGAGATTAAACTTTAAAGTGTGTCCTACATACATTTTTACCCAGTCGGTTGTTAAAACATTAGTAGCACATCCTGGCCAGAGTGTTTAAGTAAATTGGAGATAAAATAGGTAGGAAGAAGCAGAATTGAGATTTGAACTCAGGTCCCCCGACTCTAAACTCCTGAAGAATTTAGACACCCCTGAATGACTGAAACAAGGAGGGAACATCTCTTTCCCATTTAGTTGCATTAAGTTCTCCCTCTGAAATCTGCCCTGAATAATCTAAGCCCTCTGTAAAATTTGGAGAATGTTAGAAAGCTGTATTTTTATATCCTATGTGCTTAAGGATCTGGACAGCTTGGTGAGAAGCAAAGGCATGCTCAACTGTTGCTGATCCTCAGTTTCTCCATTTGTGTAATATGAAAAATTTGACCCGCTGCCATCTAACTTCAAGATTTTTTCACCTAGAAAATACCTAATCTGCTGTATGACTTTTAGCAAAGACCTTTCTCTCTCTGGGTCTCAATTTATCAAATTGTAATATGAAGATTCAGACTAGATGACTTCTCAGTTCTCTTCTAATTTGTAACATTTCCAGACCATAAGTTTAGAACTGAAAGAGGTCCTCAGGAGGACCTCTGGGTCCAGTCCCTTCATTTTGTAGGTGAGGAGACTACAACGTGTCCTACTAGAGAGTCTGGGACTTGGACCAGGGAAAAATGGTTCAAATACGTCCTTCTATACTCAAAGATGATAGTTGTGTGATTCTGAGTAAGAATGAATCACTGTGAGTCTCTTTTTCCTTATCTCTGTAATGGGAGGGTTGGACTTAGACCTTTTCAACTTTTAATCTCTGATCTTTTGACCAAATATAGGAAGAGTTGCCCAAGTTAACACAGCTAGGAAGAAACAGATCTGGGATTTTATGTAACAAACTGGGACCTCCCAGTCCACAGTCTTTGAGTTCCTGTTAATTCTCTCCAGGGGGTTATAAGTGCTAGGAATGACTAAATCACCTTTTCTCATTGGGAAGAGTTTTTGTTCATTTGCATAAATGACAGATAAACAGATTCTTTGAAGTTCCACCTCCTCCTGCTCCTGCTAGCCTATTTCCATGACAACCAGTTTGTCACTTCAATGGCAGAGTAAGGGAACCAGCATCCCAGGCAGAACTTATTCTCATGTAAATGTACCCAGGAAATCAAAAGAAACAGGTTGGAGAACCCTAGATTACAGGATTAGGAAGAATGCAGAATGTTTTTCCTTAATGGTTTGTAGTTATTTCAAAGAGATTCTTTTTGATAGCAATAAGGAAAGCAGGAGTTCTTCCCCATGTTTATCTCTATATGGTTAGAGAGGGTCACCCTACTTCAAAAAAAATCTCTCCACCATCTGTCCCAGCATTTGAAATTTCACTGTTACAGATTCATTCCTTTAGTTTTCCCTCTATGCCATTAGAAGATGTTTCTGATTTCACATGTATAAACAAAATCATATTTTTTGCCTTCTCGATGGGTTGGGGAAAGACTAAAAGGAGGGAGAGAGTTCAAAACTCAGATTTTAAAAATACAAGAGTTAAAAATAAAAAAAAATATTTTAAAATGTTAGCACTATTACAAAAGGTAGTGCCATAAACCATATAGGTGATTCATATAGAAATATGTAAAAAAATAAATATACTGAGGCAGTTAGGTAGCATGGTGGATAGAGCACCAGCCCTGGAGTCAGGAAGACCTGAGTTCAAATGTGACCTCAGACACTTAACACATCCTGACTGTGTGACCCTGAGCAAATCAGACTTTCTCTTTTCTGGGACAGGTTTTCTCAAGCTTTTGGATTTTAGGAATTTTTTATATTCCTAAAAATTATTGACGACCCCTCCCTCTCAATAAAAGCTTTTGTTTATGTGGTTATATCTACAGATATTTACTATATTATACATTAGTACAGTCCTGGAAGAGAATGGCAAATCTTTTCTTCATGTCCTTTTCTTCATGTCACTCCTTTTACCAGAACAAAAGATAATAAAATTTCTAGAAAGGCAATCATCACCTTATGTTCTTAAAGAAAGAGAAAATGTAGGGGGGAGAGGGGTTATGACTCACAAAACTGAGACCTGGAGCAAGTATCTCAAATACCTGGGATAAGCAGTGAAAGGGGGTTGGGAGAGAGATGCTCTTGAGGTGACATCTTTGGCTTTAGAGTATCCATGGGAATAAGAAGGAAGGGGAAAGAGTTCCCAGTCTATCTTAACTGATTGTTCCTGCTATCTGGGGCTAAGTTCAATTGCTTTCTCCTGCTAAAAGACACGATCCTTTAAATGTCAGGGCCTGGGACAAAGCTCTGGTAACCCTTCCCTGGTTACAACTCTGAGAAAATAGTATGTTCATAGGAATAGAATGTGAAAGCAGGAATGGAGACATGAAGGTACCAAGTATGGTGTCCTGAAGAAAGCTAGAGAGCAGAAGATGGAGATAAATAGGAGAGAGATTTCCAAGCTTGAGGGACAGCCAGAGAAGGTGCCCAGAGTTAGGAGGCAGAGTGTCTTTTGTGAGGAGTTGTAAGAAGTCCATGTTAGTCACAGAGCCAAGGAGAGGCAAGTTGGGATGGGGGCAGAGAGCAGAATGGAGCATAAAGCACTGGACAGGTAGGAGACAGGGCAGGTTATAAAGGCTTTGAATGCCAAACAGAGGGTTCTATATTTATATAATCCATTGCATATACTGGCTTATTAATTGGTTTTGCTAATTTTCCCATCTTCTTCCCTTCAAGGAAAAAACCCCACAATTTTATTATAAAGGATGACGCTGGGAGATGGGAGAAGGGAAGAATGGTGGTAGAAATCTAGGCAATGTTTAAACAAAAGGTAGCAATAAATACTTTATTATTTAAAAGCCAAACAATAAGTACAATAGGCACTTGTATTCTCTACATCTTTCAGTTAATTGTCTAAGGGTAACAATGTAGTCTACTGTGGAATATCTTCTGAAAAATCCTGCCTGTTTTCCTTCTAATATATACTTGCCAAGAGTTCTCTTGATGAATATTTTGATTATTCTTATAAAATTTTTATATAGTTGGCAAAGCAGGTTTACAAGTCTGAAGTTATTCATGCACCATACAAACATATGGTAAAATTATTATGAAGGACAATTTTATAGAGTGGGAAAAGCATTGGCATGGGAGAACGGCACTCCAAGTTCTAACTGTGGCTGGACCCTGGCTCATTATGTGATCTTGGGTAAATCTTATCTTTCTGAATGTGGAGGTCATGAAAGTTTTGGCAATAGTGAAAGGTTTCTGAACACTCTATATCTTGCCGTATCAAATATTTTGCCAAGATTTAATTCTTTTTTTTAAATAATAGCTTTTTATTTTCAAAACATATGCAAAGATAATTTTCAACATTCACGCTTCCAAAACCTTATGTTCCAAATTTTTTCTCCCTTCCTTCCCCCGATTCCCTCTCATAGATGGCAAAAAATCCAATATGGGTTAAACAATTTTTCTATACATATTTCCACAATTAACATGATGCACAAGAAAAAGCAGATCAAAAAGAAAAAAATGAGAAAGAAAAGAAAATGCAAACAAACAACAAAAAAGTGAAAATATTATGTTGTGATCTATATTCAGTAAGTTCTGAATCCCATTCTTCTAGCAGTAACCTTCCTTACACTCACTGAATGTAAAGCACTCGGTTACAGGCAATTCCAAAAAGGGCCAAATATTGTAGGACCCTACAGCCTCCTACAACCATTCCCTGTGGATGTAGATGGCTCTCTCCATTACAAGTCTATTAGAATTGGCCTGAATCATCTCATTCAAGATTTAATTCTTTATGCAAAAACAAACAAGCAAATCTATCTCATTAGTATGCATTTGCTTTTGTCTTCAATAAATGGTAAAATTAAATATAAATCAAAGAATGGTTTTAAAATAAATTTCTTTATGATTTATTATGAGAAAATGTTTGATTTTTATACTTGTTTTATATATCTATATACCTGAGGTACACTAAAAATTTCTCTGATGAAAAGGGGTTGCCAGTGAAAAAAATTTAAAAAGCTCTGGACTAAAAAACTAAGGACCTTTCCAGATTTAAGTCTATGATCCTATGACTAAATAAATTCTGAATAATTAATAACAGTTATAATTACTGAAAATAATTTTTAAAATTATCATATGTAATAATTATAACTACCTTACAGAAAGAAAATAAGCATTTATTAATCACTTTCAATGTGTCAGATATTGTGCTAAGTGCTTTACAAATATTAAAAACCTTGGAGGGAGGTACTATTATTATCCTCATTTTATGGTTGAGAAACCTATAGCACCTAGTATTCCCAGGCCATCTCCAATCATTTTGATCTACATCTTGCCACTGGATCCAGATGGCTCTGGAAAAGAAAGTGAGGTAGGTGACCTTGCACAGCCCTCCCTCCCTTAAATCTGATTCACTTGCATGTCATGGCGTCACGTCCCTGATGTCATGGGCTTTTTGGAGAATGATGGACAAACAACCATAACAACTATTTGGTTGAGAAACCCAACACAAACAGAAGTTAAGTGTCTAGGATCACACAGCTATTAAATATCTTTGGCCATATTTGACCCTAGGTGCCTTAAAGGGCAGTAAAATTGTATTATTATCATCATTATTATTACTATTGTTAAACCAATGGGATTGGGTAGGGGTAAAGTTTGTCCAACACTGGTCAATTTTGCATTTGCTCCTAGAGGCAATGGAGAGCTCCCAGAGTTTATCAAGTTGGCAAGATCTTTGACATATATACAAGAGAAGGGGAATGATGGAGACAGGAACAAAACTTCAAATTCAGGAATATATAAAGGTCTATCTTGTTCAGTCATGTCCAACTCTCCAGGACCCCATTTTGGGTTTTCTTGGCAGAGATATTAAAGTGGTTTGCCATTTGCTTCTCCAGCTCATCTTAAAGATGAAGAAACTGAGGCAAACAGAGTTAATTGACTTGTCCCTAGTCACACAGCTTACTAAATCTTACTTAAATTACTTAATTACTAAAATTACTTAAATCTATCTGATTCTAAGCTAAGTGCTCTATCCACCGTTCTTACCAACTCAATAAACTCTGAGAGCTCCCTATTACCATAAGGAGCAAATGCAAAATTGTTTGGCTGCCTTATTATCCTCTCTTCCCTTTACTAAACATAATTGTTTCTCATACATACACTCCATCTCTTGTTTTTCTTGCTGTAAAAAGAAAACTCATTTGTGAAACATCATGAGTAATATTGCCTCAAAAAGTTTTTAGAGGTGGTGGGAAATGTGGAAAGGATAAAACAGTTTTTTAGAAAGCTTTTCTTGAGTCCCAAAGAAGCAGGTCATCCTTATATCATTTGAGGATGAAATTGGAAGGACAACAACCAGAAAAAATATGAAACAGATTTATAAAGATTGTTACAACAAACAGTTATAGTTTGTTCAGTAACAAACAGGGGAGCCCAATAGGAAGTAGAAATGCCTCTAAAGGAAACAAAGATAGAGAAAGTCAGTGGGTCAAATCAGATATTTATCGGTGAGGTCTTCTAGAAGCAAAACAGTTTTGAGACTGTTGGGGGATTCAGTTCTTAAAAGAGGGGAAGACCCTGAATGACTGGGATGTGGGAGGAATCACAAATGTTATTGTTAACCAAGAAAAAGGCAATTAAGAGGTTATACCTTCTTTCTCATCTCTATAAAATCTTTATGAGAATAATCTACAATCATATCAAAGACATTGTTCCTGAAAATATAAGAAGGTAACAAACAGACAATGGTACACAAATAAATTAAAAAGCACAAAGAGTACAGTGTCCTTCTGTGGTTATGGTTTGCTGACTATAAACCTCTCCCCACTTGACTGGGTAATACAAAATGCAGTCTTTGAGAATCTCTCTAAAAATGTTCTTCCCCCTGTGTATTTAAATATATATATATATATATATATATATATATATATATATATATATATATATATATATATATAAAACATTTTATTTTTCCCAATTACATGTTAAAATAACTTTAAAACACTTTTTAAAGTTTTGAGGTCCAAATTCTATCCTTCCATCACTCACTTCTTCCCTTTCCTCTTACCTCCCCTCTTCCTGAAATGGAAAGCAATCAGATATAGGTTATATATCTCATAATTCCATAGTAGTCATTTGGTATAAGAAGACTAAAAAAAAAATAAAAGAATGAAAGCCAGCAAGAAAGAGAAAAATAGAATGCTTTAGTCTGTATTCAGACAACATCAATTCTTTCTCTGAAGGTGGGTAGTATGCTTTATATTTCATATTAGTCCTTTGGGATTGTCTTGGATCATTGCTGGCAATAGCAATTCTTTATTGAACAATGTTGGTATTGCTGTGTACAGTGTTCTCCTGGTTTTGCTTACTTCACTTTATATCAGTTCATGTAAATTTTTCCAAGTTTCTGAAAATCATCCCACTTGTTATTTCTTATAGTACAATAATATCCCATCACTATCATATACCATAGTTTGATTAGCTATTCCCCAACTGATGGGCACCTCTTTGATTTCCAATTCTTAGCCACGCCTAAAAGAGCTGCTATGAATATTTTTGTAGAAATAAATCCTTTCTCCTTTTTAAAATTGTTTTTCTCCCATGTTTATGTTAAAAATTTATGAGGTATAACAATAATTTTGTTTGATCATTTCTTAATATCAAAAATAACATTCATATAGCAACATAAACAGGGAAGTCTATACTTACCAAAAATGTTTGCCATGGTCATAGAGTATGTGCAACTCAGAATCCAGATGGAAGAGAGATTTCCTAGACAGGATTCATCAGGTCTTCTGGATTTTCCCATTTGTAGATGACCTTGTATTAATTTGCACTGGGCCCTAGAATATGAATGAATATCCTAAATAAAATCTAATTACTCAAAAGAGTTCAACTTAATAATCCACACAGAAAAAATTAAGAGGATGAAATTTCACTTGTTCAGGTCATTATGATCTTTAGCTAGAGCTTAGAAATGGCCCATCATTGTTTTTGTACGTGTATATGTATGTCTATGTGTATATACAAGTATAGCTATGCATACCTATTAATAGCACAATTATAAGTCCTTATATACATAGATCAATAAATATATGCATTAATGCATATGTATTAGTTTATATATGCATATATACATGTACATGAGTCTATATATACAAATATACATGTACATACACGTATACATAGACATATAAACACACAATATACTGATGGACCATTTCTATGCTCCAGCTAAAGACCAGGATGACCTGAATAATAGAAATATTTCTGCATTAAGGCTTTCGGGAAACTATCTTTTTATAAATACTTAATACATATAATACATAGGAATAAATATATAGGTATGCTATATATAAAAATGTGTATACATATAGCTATCCATTTGAAAGTCAATGAAAGGATTATATAACTTTTAAAAAAGACAGTATGGTCTGATTTGTTCTTCCTATTCAGTTCTGGATTCCATTGACTCTCCACTGATAGAGTATCTATTCTCTCTTTCTCTCTCTCTCTCTCTCTCTCCCCACATATACATATATAAGAAAAATATGTTATAATAATGTAAATAATGAAATATGTATTAAATACAATATATAATTATGCAATATGTGATCTTTGTTACATTTATTATGTGCAATATATATTTATAATATATATATTTAAGTTACATTATATTTAAATAAAATCACAAGTATTTATGCAGATTTTATATTATAAATGCAATATTTATAATATGTTTATCCAAATGTAAGGGACAGTCAATGAAATATATGTTATATAAAAATATATAACTATCTATATTCTTTTTGGTAGACATTGAAAATGATTGATGAACTAGGTAGGTAGGAAGATGAGAGCAGATCGGGTGAATTGTGAAATTGTACAGGATTTTCTGTGGCTCCTAATTTTCTCCTTGAGCCAAGTTCATTTCCTTTTATGGCAATATTCTTCCAGGAATGAATATGTCAGTGAATCATGGAGCCCATAAGCGTTGAGGAATCAGTAGTGTAATTTATCCAAACAGAAGTGGGGAGAGTGGGCTGCGTACTGAAGCGTATCACAAACTGCACTCTCCGAGCGGATTTAAAAGCAATACTAAGGAAATGCGTGTCTAACTGGGCTGGTTTCTAACAAGAACAAGGGATAATCAAAGCAAGGTGGTGCGAGGACTTTCCTAGCGATGTTAAAAGATCTAAGGGACCCCTCGCAAGATCTTGTAGGTAGCGTTTATAAAGCTCTAGGAGCAAGGATGGGTGACTTATCATCTGCCTCACGGGAGGATGCTCCCAAGCTAACAATAAGCAAACATAGCTCTCTTTGGTCTCAATAAAGCCCTACCTTACATCCGTGAGGATATGAAAGTTGGCAGGAGGCAAGGATGGACCTGGAGGGACCTGTATTGAAGCCGGCTCTCTGCCGCAGCCTATCCTTGTGATCCTGGGCAAATTCCCAGCGCTCAGGGCCGGCGGCATCTTTTTAAGACTCTGAAGTTACAGATTAGCATCAGAAGAGGAAGTTTCCCACATAGTGAAGTCATTGGGGCAGACCAAAAAACTACCTTGTTCAAATAAACGTCCATGAGTAAAATGGCCAGTAATACATTTTAAATTCAAATAAAACGTTGAATTCATAATAGAATTCTGTCATAACAGCCAAGGGATATTTTAACAATACAGCTACCATCCTGTTGGAAAGTTCATGAACTATTTTTTGAAGTTTAAAAGACTCTTTAAAGGGTTTTTAGAACTGGGCGAAAATCATTTTTAAAGTTCCTTCCAATTATAGACCCAAAGGGGGATGGATATTTCTAGCCTGCACCGCCACCTGCTGACTATGGCTCCTTCTGCAGCATCAAGCTTCACGCCCTTTCTGATCCCACCTGGATTCACACCTTCAATTCCTCCTCAGGTTCGGGGCGACTCTGGGCTGGCCCCGGAGCGCAGAGCTCCATATGCATATACATATATACATATGCATATTATATGCATATGCATATATGCATATGTGTATGTATATATGCATATGTGTATGTATATATGTGTGTATATATGCATATATGTATATACATGCATATGTATGTATATATTTCCCATTAGGTCTATGGCTGATGTCGGACAAGGGTGTCAGGAGTTGTGTTCCTGGCTCTTCTGTGGGCTTTGTTATTCAATGATTCCTAATCCTGGCTACAGACAGTAGTTCTTTAACCTTGAACATCTTTCTCTACTCAGAATATTTTTCAATGCATAAGATAAAATACATAGGATTACAAAGAAAATCGAATATGTTGATATAGAGCCATTAAAAGTATTTTAAAGAACAAATTCTTGGAACTTTAACTTCATCCAGCAACCTCGTAATTGTGGCTCCTTAATTATAATATAATATATAGATAATATATATAATAGAGTAAAAATTTCTCGGGCAAAAAGGGGTCAAGAGTGGAAAAGGTTTAAGAAGCTCTAATCCAGCCAAAAGCGTGGATCACTCACTGCAAACTCACCCTCGTTGCTAGAGGCAAAACTCAGATCTCTAGTCCTACTGAGGATGGATCAGAACAGAATCAGAGAAAGAGAAGGAGAAAAAGGAGGGGAAGAAGGAAGAAGAGGGAAAGGAGGAGGAGGCAGAGGAGGAGAAAAAGAAGAAAGGAACTGATCTAACCAATTGTAAAAATGTTAAGTGCTCTTGGATTGAGTGAACAAATATAATAAAGATGACAATATTACTTAAACTAATCTACTTGTTTAGCGGGATACCAATCAGACTCCCATAAAACTATTTCAATGACCTAGAAAAAATAACCACAAAGTTCATATGGAAAAACAAAAGGTCAAGAATTTCAAGGGAAGGTGGCCTAGCTGTACCAGATCTAAAATTATATTATAAAGCAGCAGTTACCAAAACCATTTGGTATTGGCTAAGAAATAGACTAGTTGATCAGTGGAATAGGTTAGGTTCATAGGACAAAACAGCCAATAACTTTAATAATCTAGTGTTTGACAAACCCAAAGACCCCAGCTTTTGGGATAAGAACTCACTGTTTGACAAAAATTGCTGGGAAAATTGGAAACTAGTATGGCAGAAACTAGACATTGACCCATATTTAACACCATACACCAAGATAAGGTCAAAATGGATTCATGACCTAGGTATAAAGAATGAGATTATAAATAAATTAGAGGAACACAGGATAGTTGACTTCTCAGACCTGTGGAAGAGGAAGGAATTTATGACCGAAGAAGAACTAGAGATGATTATTGATCACAAAATAGAAAATTTTGATTATATCAAATTGAAAAGATTTTGTACAAATAAAACTAATGCAGACAAGGTTAGAAGGGAAGCAACAAACTGGGAAAACATTTTTACAGTCAAAGGTTCTGATAAAGGCCTCATTTCCAAAATATAGGGAGAATTGACTCTAATTTATAAGAAATGAAGCCATTCTCCAATTGACAAATGGTCAAAGGATATGAACAGACAATTCTCAGACGAAGAAATTGAAACTATTTCTAGCCATATGAAAAGATGCTCCAAGGCATTGTTAATCAGAGAAATGCAAATTAAGACAACTTTGAGATACCACCACACACCTGTCAGACTGGCTAGAATGACAGGGAAAGATAATGCAGAATATTGAAGGGGATGTGGGAAAACAGGGACACTAATACATTGTTGGTGGAATTGTGAATACATCCAACCATTCTGGAGAGCAATTTGGAACTATGCCCAAAAAGTTATCAAACTGTGCATACCCTTTGATCCAGCAGTGCTACTACTGGGCTTATATCCCAAAGAGATACTAAAGGAGGGAAAGGGACCTGTATTTGCAAGAATGTTTGTGGCAGCCCTGTTTGTAGTGGCCAGAAACTGAAAACTGAGGGGATGCCCATCAAATGGAGAACGGTTGGGTAAATTGTGGTATATGAATATTATGAATATTATTGTTCTCTAAGAAATGACCGGCAGGATGATTTCAGAGAGGCTTGGAGAGACTTACACGAACTGATGCTGAATGAAATGAGCAGGACCAGGAGATCATTATACACTTCAACAACAATACCATATGATGATCAATTCTGATGGACCTGGCCATCCTCAGCAATGAGATGAACCAAAACAGTTCCAAAGGAGCAGTAATGAACTGAACCAGTTACACCCAGCGAAAGAACTCTGGGAGATGACTAAGAACTATTACTTTGAATTCCCAATCCCTCTATCTTTGTCCACCTTCATTTTTGATTTCCTTCACAGGCTAATTGTACACTATTTCAGAGTTCGACTCTTTTCGTGCAGCAAAATAACTGTTTGGACTTGTATACACATATTGTATTTAACTTATATTTTAATATATTTAACATGTATTGTCATCCTGCCATCTAGGGGAGGGGGCAAGGGGAAGGAGGGGAAAAATTGGAACAAAAGTTTTGGCAATTGTTAATGCTGTAAAGTTACCCATGCATATAACCTGTAAATAAAAAACTATTAAAAATTAAAAAAAAGAAGAAAGGAAGAAGAGGAGGAAGAAAATGAGAAGAAGGAGGAGGTGGAAGAGGAGGAGGGAGAGCAGGCAGAGTTTGTTTAAGGGATTCTTGGCATGAAGAGCAGGTCCAGTTTTGCCAGTGAGTCCCTAGGTCCCAAAGAGGAGTGAGTCAGGGACTGACTCAATGAGAATGTATAAGATAGATATTATTCTTTTCCTGTTGATGGATGAGAAGTCTGAGGTCCAGACTGACCTGAAATCATGAAGTCGCACAGTAGACCTGAGACAGAGCCTCCCTTCAATCTCCCTGGTCATCATGTCCTTGTGGCCTTTCCAAGTCACACACTCTCTGTATGAGTAATCTTTCTTTCTCTAACATGGGAGGCTGAGTAATACAGAGAAACAAGATAGTAAAGTGTAAAGGTGAGGTGGAAACTAGGTATGAAGCGGGGGTCTGGTGCATACCCGGAGTGCCTCAGACGCTTCCCTCCACATGGACAGGCTGAGAATGTTGCTTCTGGGAAAGTCACAATGATATGCAAGGGAATTTTCTCGGAGAGAACTTTGTGGGCATTTTATACGCGATTCTGGTCTGCTAGCCACACGATTAATGGAAGGCCCTTCGGCTTTAGGGACATATAATGACTGTTATTTGGGTAGCTTCCACGTTTTTCCCCTTTCTGTCTTCAGTGCTCTTGTGGGATGACTCTATTCAGTGTCTAGCGAGAGACAATTCTATAAATAACAGATGATGTTGAGGGAATTCTCCCTT
The DNA here is from genome assembly GCF_902635505.1 of Sarcophilus harrisii. Taxonomy (NCBI): domain Eukaryota; kingdom Metazoa; phylum Chordata; class Mammalia; order Dasyuromorphia; family Dasyuridae; genus Sarcophilus; species Sarcophilus harrisii. Next base: position 53,996,872 of record NC_045426.1, read on the forward strand.
CTGAAGACAGGTGGACCTGACAGGTCTTTGGTCTTTGGTTTCTGAATTTGGTTTTTTCCTGCTTTAAATGGAAGGAGTGAAGTCTCCGACCTTGTGAATTCCAGAACTGTGCATCCCAGCACGTCGGGATCAGCCTGATGTCTCAGGAAGTGTTAGGGTATTCTTCTGTTACCCAGGCCAGTAGAAGCAGAGACAGGTCAGCACTTTTAGTAGGACTAATGCTATCTGGGAACTGAGTTAAGTTGAGCCTGTTATTTTAGTAATTTTCACTTGTATCTGAATCTTCCTTTTCCTCCTCTTCTTCTTCCTTTTCCTCCTCCTCCTCTTCCTCTTCCTCTTCCTTCTCTTCCTCTTCCTCTTCCTTTTTCTCTTCTTCCCTCTTAGAAAAATAAATACTGAAAACTATTTTTCCATTTATTTAGACTTTAGAAAGAGGAGGTTTTTTTTTTTGCCTAAACAGCTACCTAGCCTTAATCACTGAATGACTGCAGCCTCCTTCAAACTGAGACCCACTGAAGACCTTAGCTTAAAAAGACCACAGTCTCCCATTGCAACCAGAACCATCTCTAGTGGTTCAGATCCTTATCTTGCCACCAGACCCAGATGGTTCTGGAGAGGAAAGTGAGACAGGTGACTTTGCTCAGACCTCCCTCATTTAAATCAAATTCACTTGCATGTCATGGTGTCACCTTCCTGATGTCATGGTCCTCTTGGAGAAGGAAGGACAAAATATGTTTTTGGAAAAACAAAATATTATCAAAAATTTTGGTGAATCTGTTTCTTCATTTGTAAAATGTAGTGTTTGGACTAGGTAGTCACCAAAACCACTAGTTCCAAAACTAATATTCTATATGCTTCACGTCTAATTCCTATGGACTCAGAAAGATTGTGTCTTCACTTAGAAATTCTACAAAAGAACACTTTTCTTTGCAAAAATGGAGTTTTGAGAATTATTCATGTCCTAAAATAATGGGATTAGTCCCATTCTAGTATTTTGCCATTTCCCCCAAATTTCAAGCATATTATAGAGGGAATTATTCCAGAAAATAGGAGACTGGATGAGATGACCTTCCAAATGGTCTCTTGCTTGGAGCAGCCAAGATTTCAGGATTTGGGTAGATGGTTGATTCCCAACACCAGAGGGCGGAAGTGTCCCAAATTTCATTTGAGGATTTTTAAAAAAGCTCCTTGCTTGAAATTAGCATGAAAATTCAAGACTAAAAAGTCATTCCTGATGGATAAAAGGTCCAAGAACATGAAATGTTGCTACTGCTGCTCCTCAGACATTCCAATTGAATTTGAAGTTTTCTTGGCAAAGGCACCGAAGTAGTTTGCCGTTTCCTTCTCCAGCTCATTTGACAGATGAGGAAACTGAGGTAGACAGGGTTAAGTGACTTGCCCAGGGTCACACAGGTAGGAAGTGTCTGAGACCAAATATGAACTCAGGAAGACGAGTCTCCTTGACTTCAGGCCTGGTGTTCCATGCACTAATGTTCCACCTAGCAGCCAAGAACATGAAATACAGTTCTCAAAAGAATAAGCAATGTTTAGAAAGACTGCTCCAAATCGCTAATAATCAGAGAAATATAAATCAAAACAGCTCTGAAGTTTCACTTTCTATTTTACAAATAGGCAAATGTGAAAAAATATCAGAATAATCAATGTTTGAGGGAGCATAGAAAAATGGGCACACTAAATGCATTGTTGATGGATCTGTCAGATCATTCTGGAAATCAATTGAGAATTAAACAAAGAAAGTGACTAAATTGTCCATGTGTTTGGATAAAGCGATATCACTATCAAGAAAGTCAGTGGCAAAAAAAGGGGGAGAGACCTTTTTTACACCAAAATATTTACAACTGTCCATTAATATATTTACAACTGTACTTTTTTGTACCAAAGAACCTAGAGACAGAACAGATACCTAAAAATTGGACGTGTGGCTAAGCAAGTTGTGGTACATGAATGTTATTGGGCTATAAGAAATGTCTAATGTGATAATACAGAGAAGTGTGGGAATATTTACATGAACTAGTTCAGAAAAAAGTAGACATAATCAGGAAAATATGATCCACATGATGATTACAATGATGAAATTGACAACAAAATTAAAACTGAATATTGTGAAATTCAATGACCATGCTTAGCTCCAAAGAAAAGAAAGAAACAAAGGAAGAAAGAAAGAAAGAAAGAAAGAAGAAAGAAAAAAGGAAGGAAGAAAAAAAGAAGAAAAGAAAGAAGAAAGAAAAAAGGAAGGAAGAAAGAAAGAGAAAGAAAAAGAGAAAGAGGGAGGGAGGGAGGGAGGAAGGAAGGAAGGAAGGAAGGAAGGAAGGAAGGAAGAAATGTAGCTTTTTCCCCTTTTTCTACCTTTGGGAGTGGAACATTGAACATACTGTTGAATTTAGTTGATATTTTGATTAGTGTTGATGAATTTTTTTTCCTTTTTTATTAGAAGGGCACCTGGGTGACACAAGGAATAGAGGGTTAAACCTGAAGTCAGAAAGATGGGCAAGTTACTTGAAATTTGGCAATCTCAGTTTCATTTTGTATAAAATCAGGACAAAAATAACACAGGGCTATTTTGAGGATCAAATTTTGAGGATATTTGTAAAGTGCTTTGAATCCTTAAAGAGCTATACAAGTGCCAGTTATTATCATGAGTGGTCAGCGAGGTAGTGCCATAATGCACAGAATGCTGGGTCTGTACTCATCTTCCTGAATTCAAATCTGGCTCAGATACTTATTAGCTGTGTGACCTTAGGCAAGTCACAAATACTGCTCCCCTCAGTTTCCTCATCTGTAAAATGAGCCACTCTAGTATTTTTGCCAAGAAAACCCCAAATGAGGCCACAAAGTCAGAAACTATTATAAAAAAGTGACTGAGATAAAAATTGTTAAAACGGCATGCTTCCTGGGAGAGAGGAAAAAGAAAAAAAATGATGATATAAAAACAAAAAATGAACAATTTTTTTCTGGAAAAAAAAAGGTTTTCTTAATTTTTTTATAGGTCTGGTGTATAGCTGCCCTGGTGCTCCTGGGAGGTTATGATGCTCACAGGGATGGATTAGAGGAAGTAGAGATCAGCTGAGAATTTCAGAGAATGCCCCCAACCTTGAATATTCACACAGTCTGTCCACGAGCCTCAGTTTTCCTGGAAGAGGTAGTGTTAGGACTACTTGGAACATCAGAGAATCATAGATTTAGAACTGCAAGACACCTTAGAGATTAGTTATGCAATCTCCCCATGTTACAGAGGAACAGTTGAATCCCCCTGAGGTCACATAGGTCAGTGGTAGAGCTGGGATTCAAATTCTCCTCCTTTGGCTCCAAATCCAGAATTCTTCCCATCTGACAATTACCTGCTCACTTTGTAGGGTCCTCCCCTTGTCCCCTGCTCCTCATCTCCCATCACTCAGATGCCTTCCACCATATCTCCTCCTTCTCCCTTATCTCACAAGATGAGGAAGTTTTATATTCTCTTCTTGGCTAAGTAGTCCCATTTCATCCTCTCTTCTCTGGAAGATTGCCCCTCATCACCCCCATTCTCTCGCCAACCTTTCATCCCTCCCTTTCTATTGGCTACTACTTCTCTATTGCCTCCAAATATCCTATGTCTCCCCATCTTCAAAATTATTATCTAGTTGTTACCTTATATCTCTCCTCCTTTTTGTGGCTACACTCCTTGAGAAGTCCATTTGTAATAGAAGCCTCTGCTTCTTTCCTCTTACCATTTAATTGTTTGCAGTCTGGTTTCATCTAACTGAAATGAGACTGCTCCCTCCAGAGTTTCCAGGGATGACTGGAAATCATCCCTTAATGGCCAAATGCAGCGACCTGTTCTCATTCCCTACTCTTGACCTCTCTGCTGCCTTTGTCCATAACTTTGATACTATCAGTGCTTGAGGGCTTGTGGAAGGCAATGGCAAAATTTGGTTGTCTGGAGAAATTCATCCATGTCACCATGATTGCATGGGTTCTGGATAGTGATGATGCTCTCAAGTTTTCCCACTCATCAATGGAGTGAAGCAAGACTATGTGCTTTTTAGCATGTTACTTTCAATGATCTTGTTGGACGTCTTCAAGGAAGACAAAAACAGCTTCAAAGACAGCTACCACACGGAGACTACAGTCTGTATAACTCAAAAAGGCTACAAGCCAAGACTAAAGCAGAGGGAGAGTTGGTGCATGTCTTTTTTTTCATAAATGATTGTGCACTCAGTGCTGAGATGAAACAGAGTATGTACTGATTCTCTGCCATTTGTGCCAGATAATTTTGGCCAGACAATCAATACTAAGAAAACAGAGATTCTCTATTAGTGAGCACCACACATCAACGCATGTGAACCATTGATAACAGTACATGGAGAAATTCTAGTGTACTGTGGACTTATCCACAGCATCCAGAATATTTTCTAGGGAAGTATGTGTGGATAATGAGATGGATGCATGCATTGTGTCAGCGTTTGGGAGACTGAAGGAAAGTGTGAGGGAGAAGAGGTATTAGACTGATCACCAAACTAAAGGTCTCCAGAGCCATTGTGTTGATTTCATTGTGCCTGTGAAAGCCAGATAGCAAACAAACCAGTGTCACACCAGGAAACTGAATCACATTGTCTTAGGAAGAGTCTGAAAATTACCTAGCAAGATAAGGTCTTTTCCTGAACTAAACTCTCAAGCATTTAAAGTCTACAGCAGAGAGCTCAACAACACTGGTCATGTTGTTTAAATGCCAAATGTATGTTCACCTAAAAGACTAATTTAGAGAGAGCTCAGACGAGTCAAGCATTCACACAAAGGTCATAAAAAGTGGTAGGGGGACAGCAAGGTGGTGCAGTGGATGGAGCACCAGCCCTGAAGTCAGGAGGACCTGAGTTCAAATGTGGTCTCAGACATTTAACACTCCCTGGTTGCGTGACCCTGGGCAAGTCACTTAACCCCAATTGCTTCAGCAAAAAAAAAGAAAAGAAAAGAAAAGAAAAGTGAAGGACACTTTGGTATCAATGATGAGACATGGGAGACACTGACACAAGATCATCCAGCATGGCAAGCCCACATCAAAGAAGGCACTGTGTTCTATAAGCAAAGCAGAATCACAGTAGCACAAAGGAAACATCAAATGTGTTGCTCTAGAGACATACTGATTCCAAATGTTCAAACGGACTATTTGTGCCTGATCTGTGGTAGAAGCTCTCAAGCTCCTATTGGACTGATCTGTCACAGTTGGAGACAATGTACCTTGACACAACATTGTGATGTTGATCGAGTACCAAAGATGAACAACAACAGTAACATTGTTAATCACCTTCTTCTCCTTGATATTCTCTTCTCAATGGGAAGCCCTCTTTCCAAGTTTTCCTCCTGCCTCTCTGACCATTCCTTCTCTGATTCCTTTGACTTTTAATCACAAGTATCCCACAGGCCTCTGTCATGGCCTTTTCCTTTTCTGGGTATGCTATTTCAATTGGTGATTTCCTCAGTTCCCTAGATTGCAATTATCATCTCTATATAGAGATGACAATTAAGCAGATTGATGATATGGTAGATAGAGTGTTCAACCTAGAGTCAGGAACATCCGAGTTCAGATTCAGCCTCAGACATTAATTGTGTGTCCCTAGCCGGGAAAGTCACCAAAATTCTTTGTTTGCTCTGTTCCTTATTGGAAAAATTCACTGTTGTTGTGAAGATAAAATGAGATCATGTTTGTAAAGCATTTTGTAAACTCTCAAGCACTAAATATTTATTATTACTATTTCCTACTCAAGAATCTTCAGCAGCTTCCTATTGCCTCTCTTTTTTTTTTCCTGTATACACACACAAAAACACACACATTTTAAAATATAAATTCTTTGTCTTGGCATTTAAGGCTCTCCATAACTGGATAGCTTATTTTTCTAGCCTTATCTCATATCACTTATTTTTAAAATATATTTTATTTCCCCCCAATTAGACATTAAAATAATTTTTGACTTTTTAAAAAAAGTTTTGAGTTTCAAATGTATACCTTTCTCCCTTCCCTCCCCCTCCCTGAGATGATAAGCTGTCAGATATCTATTATACATGTGCAATCACCACATTACTTATTTTCACACACTTAGCTAAACTGAATTATTGGCTGTTTCTCCACATCATCATTTCCACAAGTCTTCTCCCATGACTGGAACACACTCCTGCCTCACTTCAGCTCTAGCTCAGATGCAACCGTTGTCTACTTAATGGTTTGCAATCTGCCTTCCAACATTGATATTCTACTGAATGACTCTCTTGGAGGTCACCAGTGGTTTTCTTGTCAAACTGCCTTTCCTCCATTTTCATCTTTCTTAACCTCTGCAGTCTCATGCTACTAACAAGTCTCTCTCACTCTGTTTGCATCTTTCCTTGCCTCATCTCCAGTGAGGCTGGAAGTGGAAGAATAAGAGAGGACTAGAAACTAGAGAAAATAAAAAATGATCTAAGAGTAAGTTGTTCTAGACCAGGGCTTCTTAAACTTTTTCTACTCATGACCCCTTTTCACCAGAGAAATTTTCATGGGATCCCAGGTATTTAAAATAGGTACAGAAATCAAATATTTACTGGTAATAAATCATAAAGAAATTTATTTAAAATAATTATTTGGTATATATATGTATATATATAATTTTACCATTTATTAAAGACAAAATCAAATTTATATATTAATGAGATGGATGTTTGTTTATTTTTACATAAAGATTAAATCTCCATGAAATATTTATTACTGAAGGATGTAGAGCATTCACAAACCTTTTACTGTTGCCTCTTTTTTTTTTTTTTTTTGGCAATTCCCACATTTAGTTACAGGACTCCATATAGGGTTAAGACTCAAAGTTTAAGAAGCTTTGAACTTTGAGGGACAGAGAGAAGATTATGTATCTCCTGACCACTAGAAGTAGGAATTGAAGATCTTCTAGATCTATGATCTGAGAGAAATGATGATTAATAACTAATGATTCAGGGAGATCCAGAGTTCCTCCCCCTTCCCTTTTTCCTGATTTTAAAAATTCAATCTCTAGAAGGACATTATTGACAATGAGATTGAATTTACTTGTCTATCTGATTCAACCCAACCCTACAAGGAATCGTTCTATTCAATTAAGCTTGGGTGGAGACAAATTCTTTTGTCTAGGTAGCCCTAGCTTGGGGGTGGTCTGAGTGACATAATGCCACTCTTAGCCCCTCATTTTAATATAGCTCACTATTACTATGTTAACCAATCAGAATTGAGTTCATTCTTCTTACAAAAGAACATATAAGCTCTGAACCTGCCTCTGTAATAGTCTTTGGTCTAAGACACAGCTCTTTTTACTAATTACATGCTGACCTTATTAATAAAATGATTAAATTACCTAGAAACTATGTCTTTTGAATCTTTTAAATCATCACAGATCCTATATTTTGCAGTAATTTCTCCCTTGTCAATCACCCTTTACATCACTCTGTCCAGAGCTACATTGCTTCCATTAACTGGCTTCTAGGGTGTGTGTGTGTGTGTGTGTGTGTGTGTGTGTGTAAAAGACTTTAATTCCAAGATGAAGGATTTACATATTAAACCTAGATGCAATAGGGAGCCACCAAAGATTCTTGAGGGGTTTCAATACGTTAGGAAATGACAATTCACTTACCTTTTTAACAGAGTTCAGTTTGTGTGGAATAGAGAGATAAGGTAAAGAAACTTACAGGAATGTATGAATTTTTTTTTTTTTGTAGTTTATTTTCATTATTTCCGTGTTTCCCCTATGATCTGTATAATATGTTCAGACTCATATTTACTTGAGTCTTGGCCAGCTATAAACATATTTACTTAACCTGAGCTGATGACATTTATCAGTATTTGACATTTATTGATATTTAGACTATTAGCTTGACCACTCTCTGCTTGATTAAGCTTAAAGGCCCGATTTTCTGTTTCCTAGAAATCAGGAGATTTCCCTGAAACCTTCCATTCCAATCTCTCCAGATAGCAACAACCAATTAGATGCCTCCCCCTCCCCTTCTCAATGCTCTCTTACTTGTGATGTAATTTCTTGTATAAAAGCTATGTATCTTTACTACTTCTTTAGCATTTCCTACCGTGAGCTTTCTCTTTCTTATCTTGTGATGGGATAGTTCATTCTCCGGAGGTTTTTAATAAACAACTCTTCTGCTTTTTACTGAATGATCTCTGAGTAGTCATTTTGGATAAGGGTCTTCTACATCCCTCACAAGTTCCTGACCCCAAATTTCCTTTCCATCCCTCATCCCTCACTTGGGTACTTCAAAGTTCTAAGGTTCCCTTTTATCTATTCTATATATCTATATCTATATAAACATAGATATAGACAGATAGACATCTTATATGTGCCTATTTGTGTACTTATTGCCTCTCTTATTAGAATGTAAGCTCATGGAGGATAAGAACTGATTTTATTTTCTTCTGGATCTTTACTTTGAGGTCATTCTGCCTTTTTTTTTTTTTTCAAATTCATTAATACATAAAGACATAAAAAGGAGAACATTTCCATATTTGCAGCACAGCATAAAAAATGATTTGATATAAAATCATTCATTTATATTTCATTCTGTTTACTTAAAAAAAACTAGATAAGAAATACTACATATTGTTGACGAAGCTATTTCGCTTTCTATGCCTCCTTCCCAGTTTTCCTTTATTCTCTGCTGTGGATTATTGTATAAAAATGTTTATTTGATTTCCTAAAATTTAATACAGTGTCTGGTACATAATAAGTTCTTAATTATTGCTTATTCCCCACAGCACAGGTCTGACCATACCATTCCTTATTTAATTAACTCCAATGGTTCCCTATCATCTCCAGGATCAAAAAGAAAATTCTTTATTTGGCAATCAAAATCCTTCACACACTCTCCCCCCCCCCCACCTCTTTTGTTTACAAACAGCTTATAATCCCTTTCTCCACACACTCCCCCAGTTTAGTGTCCTTGGCATCCTTGCTGCTCCTTGAACAAGACTCTCCTAACTCCTAACTCTGCTAACTCCAGAAGGTTTCACTCTGTCCCCCTGCCTGGAATTTCCTCCTTCCTCATTTCTTTCCTGGATTCCTTCAAGTCCCAATTAAAATTCACCTTCTACCAAAAGACTTGCCTGATGCTCCAGATGCTAGTATTTGGCCCTTGAGGTTTAGCATAGTGCTTGGCTCTTAGTAGGTGTTTAATAAATGTTTGTTGACAGACTTATTGATCATTCATGCAGAGATTTCTTCCAATTCCCTTGCCTCCCAGTCCTCAGTGTACATAACCTCCATCTTTTCTCTATTCTGTTCACTAAATTCAGTGGTTCTCAAACTCTTTTTCTCAGTATCTTTACGGTATTAACAACTATTGAGAATATGCCCAAAGAGTTTTTGTTTATATAGGTTACATAATAGATATTTATCATAAATAGAAAAAAAACCCCTAATTTTGAATTTGTAGACCCTCTGAAAGGATTTCAGGGACTCTCCAGGATTCACTGCACCACACTTTGAGAACCACTGAGTAAGATCACTGATCACATCTTAGTCTCCACCAACACATCCTACACCAATTATACAAATTTTCAAATTTGCAACTCTCCCTTCTAACCACAACTTAATACTTTTCCATCTCTCTTTCTATTTCACTCCTCCTAAAAATGATTTTGTTGTCACTTTGTTCCCCAGTACCTCTCTATTCCTTCCTGTTCTCCCAGTCCATCACCTTTTCTGGCTTTATTTCCCTGTTTTCACAATCTTGACCCTAGAGTTAACCAGGAAGTCAACAAGCATATATCAAGTAAGTGCTTACCATATCAGAGTGTGCATGGGGGTAAATGTTTAACAACTGAGTCATTGAAAAAAGAAAAGTATATAGATCATACTTTTAAATTTAACCCTAAAATTTAAATTTAAATTTAAGCTGCATTAATCTTTTTTCCCCTTCCTTAAGTCCATACAGTCAACAAAACAATAAACCAATCCCTAATCTGTACTGTTTTCTGATGTTTGAAGTTTAAGGCTCTAGCTCTAGCTTCTTCTTCCTGCTTCTATATGCCAGATTCCTTGCTAAAGACTAACAAGTTCAACTATACGCTCTCCCTACCCCCTTAAATGTTTTGTCCCCTTGTCCTTTCACTGTTCATGATATGTGAGCTCTTGGCCCTAGGTCATCTGCCATTTCTGCTCTTGCCCTCAAATGCTGTTGAGCAAATTATGAGACTCTGCTGATTTGAGTCTGCACATATCTTATTGTCTTATTTTCACTTACAAAATTTTTAAAAAATTTATACTAACATATATTAAGTCACTTAACCCTGATTGCCACACACATATTATCTCATTTGATTTTCCTAATAGCATTGGGGGGTAGGTTATTGCCCTTATTATTACCCCCATCTTACAGTTGAGGAAAGTGAGCCAAAGAGAAATAAAATAGCTTGTCTAGGGTCACATAGTAAGTGTCTGAAGCTGAATGTGAACTCAGATCTTCCTGACTCCAGTCTCAGAACTCTACCCATTGCCTCTGGGGATGGACCCATAATAGGGCAAAAGAGGGAACTAATAAATAGAAATTACAATGAGATTTCTGTTCAGACAGAAAAGAACTTTCTATCCAAATAACTTAATAATCAATGGACCACCTCCTAGGGGAGCAAGTTCCCCGTCCCTACAAGTGTTCAAGTGAAGCCTGGTTGCTCTTAGTCAAGCATTTTGTAGAGGACATCCATATTTCAGATAGGAATAAAATTAGGTAATGGGTAAGAATTTCTTACATTATGGATGCTATGATTTTACTAATACAAAAAGACTGGAGACTCAAGAGAGAAATATAATTGAAATGGGGGATGGAGGGAGTACAGGGATGTGTAGTTCTGGCTAACTTAAGAGCAGGAGTCTTCAAAGGAAGGATGGGATGTAATTACGAAAGCAGACTGGACAGTTTCGGAAAGGGAGGGAACAAAAGGATATGAGAGTTGAAAGAACTAAGAGAAGAGAGAAAATGGGACAGGATGTCCAGGAGGAAATGAAAAGCCAAATGATCTATACGATTACATGGAAATTAAGTAAGAGCCACAAAAGTAATAAGGAAGCCGACAGTTACTAATGAAGGCGACTTATTGATTGTGGGTGATGGGGAAAGCGAAAGACCAAATGAGGTGGTGAGTAAACTTCCCTGCAGCGGCTGAGCATCAAAGAGTCTCAAAAGGGTGAATGCACCACCAACGAAGATGAAATTAGGGCAATTATTGGGAGTTATTTTGCCCAATTTCATGCCAGTAAAATGGACACCTTAAGTGAAATGGATGCCTGCTTACAAAAATATAGCCATCCAGATAAATGGAAGAAGAAATGGAATACTTAAATAGCCCTATCTTAAAAAAAGAAGTTGAATAAGTCAAAAATGAATGCCTTAAGAAAAAATCTCCAGGACCAGATGGCGTCATAAAGTGAATTCTACCAAACATTTAATCCCAATGCTATATAAGTATCTGATAAAAATGGTAAAGAAAAATTCCTACCAAATTCCTTTTATGAAATAAATAAAATTTCAATACCTAAACCAAGGAAAGCAAACCATAAACCAATTTCCTTAATAAATACCAATGCAAAAATTTCATTAAAATTCTAGCAAGGAGACTACAGCAATATATCACAAAGATCATATACTATGACCAGGTGGGATTTGTACTCTGAAATGATTTCATAAAAACAAAATTGGTCCAATATTAGGAAACCTAGCAGCATAATTGACCATATCAATAACAAAACAACTAAAGTCATATGATTATATCAATAGATACAGATGATATGATGGTATACTTATAGAGATTCAATTGAAAAACCAATTGAAATAATTAACCACTTTAACAAAATCACAGGATATAAAATAAAAACCATCAGCATTTCTTTATATTACCAAAAAAAAAAAACCCTCAACAGCAAGAGATAGAAAGAAAAATTCTATTTAAAATAATTACAGACAATTTAAAATACTTAGGAATCTACCTGCTAAGAGAAACCCAGGGATTATATGAATACAATGATATTTTTTTTCACACAAAGATGGATATAAACAAATGGAGAAATTTTAATTTTCATGGGTAGGCTAGGCCAGTATAATAAATATGACAATTTTACCTAAATTAATTTACTTATTCAGTGTCTTAACAATCAAACTATCAAAGGATTATTTTATAGAACTAGAAAAAATGATAACAAAATTTATTTGGAATAATAAAAGGTCAAGAATATCAAGGAAATCAGTGAGGGGGAAAAGTGAAGGAAGGTGACCTAGAAGTGATAGATTTCAAATCATTTTCCAAAATGCTAACCATGAAAATAATCTGGTACTGGCTAAGAAATGATGGATCAGTGGAATAAATTAAGTATATAAGACATAGTAGTCAATGATCATAGTAATCTAGTGTTTGATAAACTCAAGAATCTGGGCTTTTGAAACAAGCGCTCATCATTTGACAAATTTCTGGGAAAATTGGAAAGAAGTTTGGCAAAAACTAGACATAGACAAACATGTCATTCCATTTGCCAGGATAAGGTCAAATGGGTACATGATTTAGATGTAAAGGGTAATATCATAAGCAAAATAGGGGAGCATGGAAAATTTTACCTGCCAAAATCTATGGACAAGAGAAAAGCTTATGAGTAAACAAGAGGTAGAGGACCACAGGAAATAAAATGAATGATTTTGATTACATGAAATTTAAAAAAACTTTCATATATACAAAACTAATGCAGCTAAAATTAGAGGGAAAACAGGAAACTAGGAAAACATTTTTACAGTAAGTTTTCTTTGATAAAAGGCCTCATTTCTCTAACATATAGGAAACTGAGCTACATCTTTAAAAGTGAGAGTATTTCCAAAAAATAAAATAAAAGTGTTTTGCCAATTGATAAGTGGTCCTAGGATATGAGCAAGCAGTTTTTGGAAGGAAAAATCAAAACTATCAAAAGTCACATGAAAAAATGCTGTGAATTACTACTGATTAGAGATGCAAATTAAAACAACTCTGAGCTACCACCTCACACCTATCATATTAGCTAATGAGAAAAAAGGGAAATGATAAATACTGGAAGGGGATATGGAAAAATTGGAAAACTAGTGCATTGTAGAGTTGTGAATTGGTTTAACCATTGTGGAGAACAATTTGTAACTGCAATCAAAGGGGTACAAAACTGTGCATAAGCTTTGACTCTGAAATACTGTTACTTTGTATCTCAAAGAGATAAAAAAAAGGGGGTGGAGAAAGGAATCGTGTACAAAAAGTATGTATAGGAGCTCCTTTTATGGTAGCAAAACCTTAGAAATTGAGGGGATGTCCATAAATTTGGGAGCGACTGAACAAGCTGTATTATATGATTGTGGTGGAATATTATTGTGCTGTAAGACTTGACAAGCAGGATGGCTTCAGAAAAAGGAAGATTTGTAAGAATCCATTTTTTGTCTGAGTTTTCTTTTGTAAAATGGATAAAATGGAAGTATGTTTTTCAAGATTTCACATTTATGATTGATATCTAATTGCTTGTCTTCTCAATGACTGAGGGAGTGCAAAAAATTTGGCACTCAAAATTTTAAAAAATGAATGTTACAAATTTTATGTGTAATTGGAAAATATTTAACAAAATAAAAATATATTGAGAAAAATATTTGGTATGCTGTTCTAAAATATTGTGATTTTTTTTACTATCTTATATATATCTTATATATCCAAATATTCAAATAACTGTGACTTTGTCAATTCAGATTTACCCTTTAATGATTCAGATCCCAACTCACTCATATCTGTGAGATTCTTGTTCCTATATTCACACAAGTTTGCTACAGGATTCTATTCAATGTAGTGGGGGATTCTTGATTTTCCTACAACTATGAGTGATTTTTCTACTACTGTGGAACACCAGCTATACTTCAGCTATCCCCTACTTCTACCATGCGACCAGCCCTTCAATTTTTTTTTTTTTGCTCCTACTTTTCCCTAGGGACCATATTTATTCATATTCTTCAAAATTATATTTTTTAACACGTTGAAGCTTACTCTTACTTCCCATGTACCTTTCTAGCATTTATTTGGTCTCAGTTTTTTTTTTTTTTTTTTTTTTTTTTTTTTTTTTTTTTTTTTGGTGAACAAGTTCAACTGGTCCTATACCAATTAATTTAGGTAAAATTGTCATATTTATTATACTGGCCTAGCCTACCCATGAAAATTAAAATTTCTCCATTTGTTTATATCCATCTTTGTGTGAAAAAAAATTATCAACAAAAAAGTCCTATGCTTTTTTATCCTGTTACCAGTCTTGTCTTATCAAAATCCCACTATTCATTTTCTTTGATGTAACTTTGCTGATTGTCCACTACAAATTCATGTTATTTAATCTCAACTGGACTTTCACTGTAGGAAGACAACCCATTTATTTCTCTCTAACAGATTCTCTATCCCATTTATAACAGTAGCATTTGCAAATTTCCTTCTCTTTTCAAGCTTCCACAGCATCTTAGTTGTCACATCAACTAAGATATCTTTTCAGCTGAGAATCTTGTGTCATACTTTACCACCTCAAAATCTAATCTATTTGCTCATTGGTTGCCTCTCCTTTCCTTTTCATCTCCCATTCACATGATTTCACCAACATCCCTCATTGCTATCTCCTTTACACTACTTTCTCATGAAGATGTGGCCTTTCTTATCAATCCACTTACATTTGCTTTTATTCTTATCTGATCATTCCCACTCTTCCCTCTCTCTAATCTTCAATCTCTCACTATTTACTGATTCCTTCTCTGCTGCCTATAAACATACCCAAGTCTTTTCTATTCTTAAAAAACTCTAACTAGATCTTACTAACCTTGCTAGCTATCATCTCACACTTCTCCCTTTTTCAGTCAATGTCTTGAAAAAAACCATCTACACCCAGTCTCTCTACTTCCTCTCCTCTTATTCTCTTCTATACCCTTTCTGACCAAACCACTCATTTAGAATTGCACTCTTCAAAGTACCACTGTATTAATTGTTAAATATAATGACCTTTTCTCAGTCTCCATTGTTCTTAATCTCTCTGTTACATTTGGCAATCATCTTCTCCTTCTGGATATTCTCTCTTTTCTGGATTTCCAGAAGCCTGCTCTCTTCTTTCAGTCTGACTATTTTATCTTAGTCTTTTTTTTGCTAGAGCATCATCTATGTCACATCAACTAATCATGAGTGTTTTCAGATGCTCTGTCCCAGACATTCATTTTCCTTCCTCTGTACCCTATCATTTGGTGACCTCAATTGGTTCTCTTTGCAGATGGACCCCAGGTTTACGTATCCAACTCCACTCTTTCTCTTGCATTTAATCCTACATCCCCAATGGCCTACTGGACATTCAAAACTGGAGGTTGTCAAGGCAGCTTAAACTCAACATGTACAAAGCAGAATTCATCATCTTTCCTTCCAAACTCACATAATTTCTACTGATCCTTATTAATACACAAGGCGTTGCTATTCCTCTAATTAGGTGATGGCTGGCACCATCCTTGACCCCTCACTTAGCATCATTATTCACTCCTAACCTTTTTCATTTCCTATTGAATCACCTCCCAAATCTTGTCTTTTCTATCTACTTCCATGACATCTGTAGTATCTCTTCCTT